>NC_053024.1:701587266-701742392 GCF_003073215.2 Triticum urartu | reverse complement strand
GAATTCATAATCCTTATCAGTAACAAAGATATGTGAAGTAGCATAAGCAGGATCATATTTCATTCTAGCATTTAGAGTTTTTTGTTTAAGCTTTGCTAATAATTTCTTAAGATCACTTCTATCATTACATGCAAGAATGTCTCTTTTAGTTTCTTCATCCATAACATAGCCCTCAGGCACAACAAGCAATTCATATTTATTAGCAGAGCCTTCATCATCACTTTCATCAATAATATCAGTTTCAGTAATTTCATTCTCTCTAGCCCTAGCAAGTTGTTCATCAAGAAATTCACCAAGTGGCACAGTAGTATCAAGCATAGAAATAGTTTCATCATAAGTATCATGCATAGCAGAAGTGGCATCATCAATAATATGCGACATATCAGAATTGATAGCAGAAGTAGGTTTAGGTGTCGCAAGCTTACTCAAAACAGAAGGTGAATCAAGTGCAGAGCTAGATGGCAGTTCCTTACATCCCCTCGTAGTTGAGGGATAAATTTTTATTTTCACGTCTTTCAAGTTCTTCATGGTGACCAACAGATATAAACCCCAAGTGACTCAAAGAATAGAGCTATGCTCCCCGGCAACAGCGCCAGAAAATAGTCTTGATAACCCACAAGTATAGGGGATCGCAACCGTTTTCGAGGGTAGAGTATTCAACCCAAATTTATTGATTCGACACAAGGGGAGCCAAAGAATATTCTCAAGTATTAGCAGCTGAGTTGTCAATTCAACCACACCTGGAAACTTATTATCTGCAACAAAGTATTTAGTAGCAAAGTAATATGATAGTAGTGGTAACGGTAGCAAAATGTAACGGTAGCAAAAGTAATATATTTCGTGTTTTATAGTGATGATAACAATAGCAACGGAAAAGTAAATAAGCGAAGAACAATATATGGAAAGCTCGTAGGCTATGGATCAGTGATAGAGAATTATGTCGGATGTGGTTCATCATGTAACAGTCATAACATAGGGTGACACAGAACTAGCTCCAATTCATCAATGTAATGTAGGCATGTATTTCGAATATAGTCATACGTGCTTATGGAAAAGAACTTGCATGACATCTTTTGTCCTACCCTCCCGTGGCAGCGGGGTCCTAGCGGAAACTAAGGGATATTAAGGCCTCCTTTTAATAGAGTACCGGACCAAAGCATTAACACATAGTGAATACATGAACTCCTCAAACCACGATCATCACCGGGAGTGGTCCCGATTATTGTCACTTCGGGGTTGCCGGATCATAACACATAGTAGGTGACTATAGACTTGCAAGATCGGATCAAGAACTCACATATATTCATGAAAACATAATAGGTTCAGATCTGAAATCATGGCACTCGGGCCCTACTGATAAGCATTAAGCATAGCAAACGCTAACAAAACTAAGTCGATTACATGATAAATCTCATCCAACCCATCATTGTCCAGCAAGCCTACGATGGAATTACTCACACACGACGGTGAGCATCATGAAATTGGTGATGGAGGATGGTTGATGATGACGATGGCGACGGATTCCCCTCTGTGGAGCCCCGAACAGACTCCGGATCAGCCCTCCGAGAGAGTTAGGGCTTGGCGGCGGCTCCGTATCGTAAAACGCGATGAATCCTTCTCCTTTATTTTTTTCTCCACGAACACGAATATATGGAGTTGGAGTTGAGGTCGGTGGAGCTCCAGGGGGCCCACGAGGCAGGGGGGCACGCCCAGGGGGGAAGGCGCGCCCCCCACCCTCGTGGCTAGGGTGTGGGCCCCCTGGCCTTGATTCTTTGCCAGTATTTTTTATTATTTCCAAAAATAATCTTAGTGGAGTTTCAGGTCATTCCGAGAACTTTTGTTTCTGCACATAAATAACACCATGGCAATTCTGCTGAAAACATCGTTAGTCCGGGTTAGTTCCATTCAAATCATGCAAGGTAGAGTCCAAAACAAGGGCAAAAGTGTTTGGGAAAGTAGATACGACGGAGACATATCAACTCCCCCAAGCTTAAA
Source organism: Triticum urartu (assembly GCF_003073215.2). Taxonomy (NCBI): domain Eukaryota; kingdom Viridiplantae; phylum Streptophyta; class Magnoliopsida; order Poales; family Poaceae; genus Triticum; species Triticum urartu. The sequence continues at coordinate 701,740,397 of NC_053024.1, read as the reverse complement.
CCTTTGCTTGTCCTCAAGCAATTCAGTTGACAAATTGAAAGTGATAAAGAAAAACATTTACAAACTCTGTTTGCTCTTGTTGTTGTAAATATGTAAAGCCAACATTCTAGTTTTCAACAAAGATTATGAACTAACCATATTCACAATAACTCTTAGGTCTCATGTGTACTTATATCAATGGCATAATCATCTAGCGAGCAATAATAATAAATCTCGGATGACAACACTTGCTCAAAACAATCATATGATATAACAAGATGGTATCTCGCTAGCCCTTTCTCAGACTGCAAAACATAAATGCAGAGCACCTTTAAAGATCAAGGACTGACTAGACATTGTAATTCATGGTAAAAGAGATCCAGTCAAGTCATACTAAATGTAAACTAACAGTAATGAATGCAAATGACAGCGGTGCTCTCCAACTGGTGCTTTTTAATAAGAGGATGATGACTCAACATAAAAGTAAATAGATAGGCCCTTCGCAGAGGGAAGCAGGGATTTGTAGAGGTGCTTGTTGGGGAACGTAGCAGAAATTTAAAATTTTCTACGCATCACCAAGATCAATCTATGGAGTAATCTAGCAACGAAGGGAAGGAGAGTGCATCTACATACCCTTGTAGATCGCTAAGCGGAAGCGTTCAAGTGAACGGGGTTGATGGAGTTTCTTCATGCATCTTACGCTAATATAACCTAAGCGGCAGTGCCACAAGAAAGAGGTACTATCATTATTAACTCTACATCTTTTGGCGTGAACATGTGTATTACCATGACCGAGATTCAATGAACCATTCACATAGGGTGCATGATCATAAAGGTATCATTCATGTAAACAGAATAACCATTATTCTCTAACTTAAATGAATGACCGTATTGCAATGAACATGATCTAATCATATTCATGCTCAACGTAGACACCTGATAACATTTGTCTAGGTTCAATACTAATCCCGAAGGCATATGGAGCGTGCGATGGTGATCTCATCAACTTTAGAAACACTTCCAACACACATCGTCACCTCACACTTAGCCAGTCTCCGTTCAGTCCGTAGCTTTTGCTTCAAGTCACCAATAATAGTAACTGAACCGGTATCCAATACCCAGGTGCTAGTAGGAGTACTAGTGAGGTACACATTAATTACACGTATATACTTTGTTGAAGTTGCCAGCATTCTTATATACCATGCATTTGGGGTAATTCCGCTACCAGTGACCGTTCCCCTTACAATAGAAGCACTTAGTCCCGAGTTTGGGTTCAACCTTGGGTTCCTTCACTGGAGCAGCAACTGGTTTGCCATCCATGAAGTTTCCCTTCTAGCCCTTGCCCTTCTTGAAACCAGTGGTCTTATTAAACCATCAACACTTGATGCTCCTTCTTTGATTTCTACCTTTTGCGGTCTTAAGCACCGCGAACAGCTCCGCGATCAACTCCATCCCTTGCATGTCATAGTTCATCACAAAGATCTAGTAGCCTAGTGATAGTGGCTAGAGAACTCTATCAATCACTATCTTATCTGGAAGTTTAACTCCCACTTGATTTAAGTGATTGTAGCACCCAGACATTCTGAGCACATGCTCACTAGTTGAGCTATTCTCCTCCATCTTGTTGGCTAAAGAACTTGTCAGAGGTCTCACACCTCTCAACACGGGCATGAGCCTGAAATCCCAATTTCAGCTCTTGGAACATCTCATATGTTCTATGGCGTTTAAAACGTCATTGGAATCCCGATTCTAAGCCATAAAGTATGGTGCACTAAACTATCAAGTAGTCATCAGGACGTGTCTGTTAGGTGTTCACAACATCCACAGACAACGTTGTAGGGGTTTGCACATCGAGCGGTGCATCAAAGACGTAAGCCTTCTGTGTAGCAGTGAGGACACTCCTCGGACTACGGACCTAGTCCGCATCATTGCTTACAATATCTTTCAACTTAGTCTATCTCTAGGAATGTATTGAAACAGGGAGCTACAACGTGAGCTATTTATCTACAACATATTTGCGAAGACAATTTAGACTATGTTCATGATAATTGAGTTCATCTAATCATATTATTTAATGAACTCCCACTCAGATAGACATCCCTCTAGTCATCTAAGTGAAACATGATCCGAGTCAACTAGGCCGTGTTCGATCATCACGTGAGACGGACTAGTCAACATCGGTGAACATCTTCATGTTGATCGTATCTTCTATATGACTCATGCTCGACCTTTCGGTCTTCCGTGTTCCAAGGCCATGTCTGTACATGCTAGGCTCATCAAGTCAACCTAAGTGTATTGCGTGTGTAAATCTGGCTTACACCCGTTGTATTCGAACGTTAGAATCTATCACACCCGATCATCACGTGGTGCTTCGAAACAACGAACCTTCGCAACGGTGCACAGTTAGGGGGAACACTTTCTTGAAATTATTACAAGGGATCATCTTATTTAAGCTACCGTCGTTCTAAGCAAATAAGATGTAAAACATGATAAACATCACATGCAATCAAATAGTGACATGATATGGCCAATATCATTTTTGCTCCTTTTGATCTCCATCTTCGGGGCTCCATGACCATCGTTGTCACCGGCATGACACCATGATCTCCATCATCATGATCTCCATCATCGTGTCTTCTTGAAGTTGTCTCGTCATCTATTACTTCTACTACTATGGCTAACGCTTTAGCAATAAAGTAAAGTAATTACATGATGTTTAAGTTGACACGCAGGTCATAAATAAATTAAGACAACTCCTATGGCTCCTGCCGGTTATCATATTCATCGACATGCAAGTCGTGATTCCTATTACAAGAACATGATCAATCTCATACATCACATATATCATTCATCACATCCTTTTGGCCATATCACATCACACGGCATATGCTGCAAAAACAAGTTAGACGTCCTCTAATTGTTGTTGCAATTTTTTTTACGTGGCTGCTATAGGTTTCTAGCAAGAACGTTTCTTACCTACGCGAAAACCACAACATGATATGCCAATTTCTATTTACACTTCATAAGGACCCTTTTCATCGAATCTGATCCGACTAAAGTGGGAGAGACAGACACCCGCTAGCCACCTTATGCAACTAGCGCATGTCAGTCGGTGTAACCAGTCTCACGTAAGAGTACGTGTAAGGTCGGTCCGGGCCGCTTCATCCCACGATGCTGCCGAATCAGGATAAGACTAGTAACGGCAAGTAAAATGACAATATCGACACCCACAACTGCTTTTTGTTCTACTCGCGCATAGAAACTACGCATAGACCTAGCTCTGATACCACTGTTGGGGATCGTAGCAGAAATTCAAAATTTTCTACGCATCACCAAGATCAATCTATGGAGTAATCTAACAACGAGGGGAAGGAGAGTGCATCTACATACCCTTGTAGATCGCTAAGCGGAAGCGTTCAAGTGAACGTGGTTGATGGAGTCGTACTCGTCGTGATCCAAATCACCAATGATCCTAGTGCCGAACGGACGGCACCTCCGGGTTCAACACACGTACAGCCCGGTGACGTCTCCTACGCCTTGATCCAACAAGGGGAGAAGGAGAGGTTGGGGAAGACTCCATCCAGCAGCAGCACGACGGCGTGGTGGTGGAGGAGCGCAGGACTCCAGCAGGGCTTCGCCAAGCACTACGAGAGACGAGGAGGGAGAGGGGTAGGGCTGCACCAACAGGGGAGGAACTTCATGTGTTGGGCTGCCCCTTTGCCTCCACTATATATAGGGGGAGAGGGAGGGCTGCGCCCCCACCTAGGGTTTCCACCCTAGGGGTGGCGGCAGCCCCAATCCCATCTAGGGTTGCGGCCAAGTGGAGGGGGAGAGGGAGGCGCACCAGGCATGGGCCTCTTCCCCTGAGGCGCATGGGCCTTGGTGGGGAGGTGCCCCAGCCCACCTAGGGGCTGGTCCCTTCTCACACTTGGCCCATGTATGCCTCCGGGGCCCGTGGCCCCTCCCGGTGGACCCCCGGACCCCTCCAGTGGTCCCGGTACACTACCAGTGATGCCCGGAACAATTCCGGTGGACAAAACCATACTTCATATATATTAATCTTTACCTTCGGACCATTCCGGAACTCCTCGTGACGTCCGGGATCTCATCCGGGACTCCTAACAACATTCGGTAACCACGTACACACTTTCCCTATAACCCTAGCGTCATCGAACCTTAAGTGTGTAGACCCTACGGGTTCGGGAGTCATGCAGACATGACCGAGACAACTCTCCGGTCAATAACCAACAGCGGGATCTGGATACCCATGTTGGCTCCCACATGCTCCACGATGATCTCATCGGATGAACCACGATGTCAAGGACTTAATCAATCCCGTATACAATTCCCTTTGTCTAGCGGTACGATACTTGCCCGAGATTCGATCGTCGGTATCCTGATACCTTGTTCAATCTCGTTACTGGCAAGTCTCTTTACTCGTTCCGTAACAAATCATCCCGTGATCAACTCCTTGGTCGCATTGTGCACATTATGATGATGTCCTACTGAGTGGGCCCAGAGATACCTCTCTGTTTATATGGAGTGACAAATCCCAGTCTCGATTCGTGCCAACCCAACAGACACTTTTGGAGATACCTGTAGTGTACCTTTATAGCCACCTAGTTACGTTGTGACGTTTGGCACACCCAAAGCATTCCTACGGTATCCGGGAGTTGCACAATCTCATGGTCTAAGGAAATGATACTGGACATTAGAAAAGCTTTAGCATACGAACTACACGATCTTTGTGCTAGGCTTAGGATTGGGTCTTGTCCATCACATCATTCTCCTAATGATGTGATCCCGCTATCAACGACATCCAATGTCCATGGTCAGGAAACCGTAACCATCTATTGATCAATGAGCTAGTCAACTAGAGGCTTACTAGGGACATGTTGTTGTCTATGTATCCACACATGTATCTGAGTTTCCTATCAATACAATTCTAGCATGGATAATAAACGATTATCATGAACAATGAAATATAATATAATAATAACCAATTTATTATTGCCTCTAGGGCATATTTCCAACAGTCTCCCACTTGCACTAGAGTCAATAATCTAGTTTACATCGCCCTGTGATTAACACTCACAGGTCACATCGCCATGTGACCAACATCCAAGAGTCTACTAGACTCAATGATCTAGTTCACACCACTATGTGATAAACACTCAAAGAGTTCTGGGTTTGATCATGTTATGCTTGTGAGAGAGGTTGTAGTCAACGGGTCTTGCCATATTCAGATCCCTATGTATTTCGCAAAACTTTATATCGTAGATGCTGCTACCACGTTCCACTTGGAGCTATTCCAAATTATTGCTCCATTATACGTATCCGGTATCTCTACTCAGAGCTATCCGGATAGGTGTTAAGCTTGCAGCGATGTAACTCTTTATGTCGAACTCTTTATCACCTCCATAACCGAGAAACATTTCCTTATTCCTCTAAGGATAATTTTGACCGCTATCTGGTGATCTACTCCTAGATCACCTTTGTACCCTCTTGCCAGACATGTGGCAAGGCACACATCAGGTGCGGTACTCAGACTGGCATACCGTATAGAGCCTATGACAAGAGCATAGGGGACGACCTTCGTCCTTCCACTTTCTTCTGCCATGGTCAAGATTTGAGTCTTACCCAACTTCACACCTTACAACTCAGGTAAGAACCCCTTCTTTGACTGATCTATTTTGAACTCCTTCAAAAATATGTCAAGGTGTGCGTTCTTTGAAAGTATCATCAGGCGTCTTGATCTATTTCTATAGATCCTGATGCCCAATATGTAAGCTGCTTTATCCAGGTCTTCCTTTGAAAATCACTCTTCAAACAACCGTTTATGCTTTCTAGAAATTCTACATTATTTCGAATCAACAATATGTCATCCACATATACTTATCATAAATGTTGTAGTGCTCCCACTCACTTTCTTGTAAATACAAGTTTGTAGCAAACATTGTATAAACCTAAAAGCTTTGATCACTCCATCAAAACATATATTCCGATTCCGAGATGCTTGCTCTAGTCCATAGAAGGATTGCTGGAGCCAGCATACCTTTTAGCATCCTTAGGATCGACAAAACTTTGATTGTATCACATACAACTCTTTCTTACGAAAACTGGTAAGAAAACTTGTTTTTGACGTCCATCTGTCGGATTTCATAATCAAAAAATACAGCTAATGCTAACATGATTCCGACAGACTTAAGCATCGCTACGGGTGAGAAATTCTCATCGTAGTCAACTCCTTGAACTTGTGAAAAGACTCTTTCCCACAAGTCGAGCTTCATAGACGGTAACATTACCGCCCACGTCCGTCTTCTTCTTAAAGACCCATTTATCTCAATGGCTTGCCGATCATCGGGCAAGTCCACCAAGGTCCATACTTTGTTCTGATATATGGATCCTATCTCGGATTTCATGGCTTCTAACCATTTGTCGGAATACGGGCCCACCATCGCTTCTCCATAGATCGTAGGTTCATTGTTGTCTAACAACATGATATCTAAGACAGGATTACCGTACCACTTAGGAGTAGTACATATCCTTGTCGACCTACGAGGTTCGATAGCAACTTGATCCGAAGCTTCATGATCACTATCATTAACTTCCTATTCAACAGATGTAGGCGCCACAGAAAACATCTTTCTGTGTTGCGTTACTCTCTGGTAAAGGTTCGACAACCTCATCAAGTTCTATCTTCCTCCCACTCAATTCTTTCGAGAGAAACTCCTTCTTGAGAAAGGACCCGTTCTTAGCGACAAACAATTTGCCCTCGGATCTAAGATAGAAGGTGTACCCAACTGTCACCTTTGGGTATCCTATGAAGATGTGTTTGTCCGCTTTGGGTTCGAGCTTCTCCGGCTGAAGCCTTAAGCATCGCAGCCCCAAACATTAGGAAACGACAACTTTGGTTTCTTGACAAACCAATGTTCACACGGCGTCGTCTCAACGGACTTATATGGTGTCCTATATAAAGTGGATGCAGTTGTCTCTTATGCATAACCTCAAAATAATAGCGGTAGATCGGTAAGAGACATCATAGATCGCACCATATCTCATAAGGTTCGATTACGACGTCCGGACACACCATTACGACTATGGTGTTCCAGGTGGCTTCAACTGTGAAACAATTCCACAATGTCTTAAGTGATTTGCCAAACTCATAACTCAGAAAATCCCCTTTTAATCAGATCATAGGAACATGATCTTATTGTTATGATGATTTTTAACTTCACTCTTGAAATCGCTTGAACTTTTCAAACGTTTCAGACTTGTGCTTCATTAAGTAGATATACCTATATCTACCCAAATCGTCAGTGAAGATGAGAAAATAGCGATATCCACCGCACGCTTCAATTCTCATTGGATCACACGCATCAGCATGCATGATTTCCAACAAGTCACTTGTCCGTTTCATTGTACCTGAAAACGGAGTCTTAGTCATCCTGCCCATGAGGCATGGCTCGCATGTGTCAAGTGATTCAAAATCAAGTGACTCCAAACATCCATCGACATGGAGTTTCTTCATGCATCTTACGCCAATATAACCTAAGCAGCAGTGCCACAAGAAAGTGGTACTATCATTATTAACTCTACATCTTTTGGCTTGAACATGTGTATTACCATGACCGAGATTCAATGAACCATTCACATAGGGTGCATGATCATGAAAGGTATCATTCATGTAAACAAAATAACCATTATTCTCTAACTTAAATGAATGACCGTATTGCAATGAACATGATCTAATCATATTCATGCTCAACGTAGACACCTGATAACATTTGTCTAGGTTCAATACTAATCCCAAAGGCAGATGGAGCGTGCGATGGTGATCTCATCAACTTTGGAAACACTTCCAACACACATCGTCACCTCGCACTTAGCCAGTCTCCGTTCAGTCCTTAGCTTTTGCTTCAAGTCACCAATAATAGTAACTGAACCGGTATCCAATACCCAGGTGCTAGTAGGAGTACTAGTGAGGTACACATTAATAACACGTATATACTTTGTTGAAGTTGCCAGCCTTCTTATATACCATGCATTTGGGGTAATTCCGCTACCAGTGACCGTTCCCCTTACAATAGAAGCACTTAGTCTCGAGTTTGGGTTCAACCATGGGTTCCTTCACTGGAGCGGCAACTGGTTTGCCATCCATGAAGTTTCCCTTCTAGCCCTTGCCCTTATTGAAACCAGTGGTCTTATTAAACCATCAACACTTGATGCTCCTTCTTTGATTTCTACCTTTTGCGGTCTTAAGCACCGCGAACAGCTCGGGGATCAACTCCATCCCTTGCATGTCATAGTTCATCACAAAGATCTAGTAGCTTAGTGATAGTGGCTAGAGAACTCTATCAATCACTATCTTATCTGGAAGTTTAACTCCCACTTGATTTAAGTGATTGTAGCACCCAGACATTCTGAGCACATGCTCACTAGTTGAGCTATTCTCCTCCATCTTGTTGGCTAAAGAACTTGTCAGAGGTCTCACACCTCTCAACACGGGCATGAGCCTGAAATCCCAATTTCAGCTCTTGGAACATCTCATATGTTCTATGGCGTTTAAAACGTCATTGGAATCCCGATTCTAAGCCGTAAAATATGGTGCACTAAACTATCAAGTAGTCATCAGGACGTGTCTGTCAGGTGTTCACAACATCCACAGACGATGTTGTAGGGGTTTGCACATCGAGCGGTGCATCAAAGACGTAAGCCTTCTGTGTAGCAGTGAGGACACTCCTCGGACTACGGACCTAGTCCGCATCATTGCTTACAATATCTTTCAACTTAGTCTATCTCTAGGAACGTATTGAAACAGGGAGCTACAACATGAGCTATTTATCTACAACATATTTGCGAAGACAATTTAGACTATGTTCATGATAATTGAGTTCATCTAATCATATTATTTAATGAACTCCCACTCAGATAGACATCCCTCTAGTCATCTAAGTGAAACATGATCCGAGTCAACTAGGCCGTGTCCGATCATCACGTGAGACGGACTAGTCAACATCGGTGAACATCATCATGTTGATCGTATCTTCTATACGACTCATGCTCGACCTTTCGGTCTTCCGTGTTCTGATGCCATGTCTGTACATGCTAGGCTCGTCAAGTCAACCTAAGTGTATTGCGTTTGTAAATCTGACTTACACCCGTTGTATTCGAACGTTAGAATCTATCACACCCGATCGTCACGTGGTGCTTCGAAACGACGAAACTTCGCAACGGTGCACAGTTAGGGGCAACACTTTTCTTGAAATTTTAGTGAGGGATCATCTTATTTAAGCTAACGTCGTTCTAAGAAAATAAGATGTAAAACATGATAAACATCACATGCAATCAAATAGTGACATGATATGGCCAATATCATTTTGCTCCTTTTGATCTCCATCTTCGGGGCTCCATGATCATCGTTGTCACCGGCATGACACCATGATCTCCATCATCATGTCTTCTTGAAGTTGTCTCGTCATCTATTACTTCTACTACTATGGCTAACGCTTTAGCAATAAAGTAAAGTAATTACATGACGTTTATGTTGACACGCAGGTTATAAATAAATTAAGACAACTCCTATGGCTCTTGCCGGTTGTCATACTCATCGACATGCAAGTCGTGATTCCTATTACAAGAACATGGTCAATCTCATACATCACATATATCATTCATCACATCCTTTTGGCCATATCACATCACAAGGCATATGCTACAAAAACAAGTTAGACGTCCTCTAATTGTTGTTGCAAGTTTTTTTACGTGGCTGCTATAGGTTTCTAGCAAGAACGTTTCTTACCTACGCGAAAACCACAACGTGATATGCCAATCCGATCCGACTAAAGTGGGAGAGACAGACACCCGCTAGCCACCTTATGCAACTAGTGCATGTCAGTCGGTGGAACCAGTCTCACGTAAGAGTACGTGTAAGGTCGGTCCGGGCCGCTTCATCCCACGATGCCGCCGAATCAAGATAAGACAAGTAACGGCAAGTAAATTGACAATATCGATGCCCACAACTGCTTTGTGTTCTACTCGTGCATAGAAACTACGCATAGACCTAGCTCATGATGCCAGTGTTGGGGAATGCAGCAGAAATTTAAAATTTTCTACGCATCACCAAGATCAATCTATGGAGTAATCTAGCAACGAAGGGAAGGAGAGTGCATCTACATACCCTTGTAGATCGCTAAGCGGAAGCGTTCAAGTGAACGGGGTTGAAGGAGTCATACTCGTCGTGATCCAAATCACCGATGATCCTAGTGCCGAACGGACGGCACCTCCGCGTTCAACACACGTACAACCCGGTGACGTCTCCTACGCCTTGATCCAGCAAGGGGAGAAGGAAAGGTTGGGGAAGACTCCATCCAGCGGAAGCACAATGGCGTGGTGGTGGTGGAGGAGTGCAGGACTCCAGCAGGGCTTCGCCATGCACTATGAGAGACGAGGAGGGATAGGGGTAGGGCTGCGCCAACAGGGGAGGAACTTCATGTGTTGGGCTGCCCCTTTGCCTCCACTATATATAGGGGGAGAGGGAGGGCTGCACCCCCACCTAGGGTTTCCACCCTAGGGGTGGCGGCAGCCCCAATCGCATCTAGGGTAGCGGCCAAGTGGAGGGGGAGAGGGAGGCGCACCAGGCATGGGCCTTAGGGCCCATCTGCCCTTAGGGTTTGCCCCCTCTTCCCCTTAGGCGCATGGGCCTTGGTGGGGAGGTGCCCCAGCCCACTTAGGGGCTGGTCCCTTCCCACTATTGGCCCATGTAGGCCTCCGGGGCCCGTGGCCCCTCCCGGTGGACCCCCGGACCCCTCCAGTGGTCCCGGTACACTACCAGTGATGCCCGGAACAATTCCGGTGGACAAAACCATACTTCATATATATTAATCTTTACCTTCGGACCATTCCGGAACTCCTCGTGACGTCCGGGATCTCATCCGGGACTCCTAACAACATTCGGTAACCATGTACATACTTTCCCTATAACCCTAGCGTCATCGAACCTTAAGTGTGTAGACCCTACGGGTTCGGGAGTCATGCAGACATGACCGAGACAACTCTCCGGTCAATAACCAACAGCGGGATCTGGATACCCATGTTGGCTCCCACATGCTCCACGATGATCTCATCGGATGAACCACGATGTCAAGGACTTAATCAATCCCGTATACAATTCCCTTTGTCTAGCGGTACGATACTTGCCCGAGATTCGATCGTCGGTATCCTGATACCTTGTTCAATCTCGTTACTGGCAAGTCTCTTTACTCGTTCCGTAACAAATCATCCCGTGATCAACTCCTTGGTCGCATTGTGCACATTATGATGATGTCCTACTGAGTGGGCCCAGAGATACCTCTCCGTTTATATGGAGTGACAAATCCCAGTCTCGATTCGTGCCAACCCAACAGACACTTTTGGAGATACCTGTAGTGTACCTTTATAGCCACCTAGTTACGTTGTGACGTTTGGCACACCCAAAGCATTCCTACGGTATCCGGGAGTTGCACAATCTCATGGTCTAAGGAAATGATACTGGACATTAGAAAAGCTTTAGCATACGAACTACACGATCTTTGTGCTAGGCTTAGGATTGGGTCTTGTCCATCACATCATTCTCCTAATGATGTGATCCCGCTATCAACGACATCCAATGTCCATGGTCAGGAAACCGTAACCATCTATTGATCAATGAGCTAGTCAACTAGAGGCTTACTAGGGACATGTTGTTGTCTATGTATCCACACATGTATCTGAGTTTCCTATCAATACAATTCTAGCATGGATAATAAACGATTATCATGAACAATGAAATATAATATAATAATAACCAATTTATTATTGCCTCTAGGGCATATTTCCAACAGTGCCAGAGCTCGATTTTGAAATAGTGGTGAATAATATTTTGAGCGGTATACTTTCATTGTCAACATAACAACCAAGAGATGGCGATATCTTCTATGCTACACACATTATAGGCGGTTCCCAAATAGAATGGTAAATTTTATAATCCCCCACCACCAACAAGCATCAATTCATGGCTTGCTTGAAACAATGAGTGCCTCGAACTAACAATAGTCCCAGGGGGATTTTTGTTTGCAATTATTTTGATTTGATTTGGATAAAGCATGGGACTGGGCATCCTGGTGACCAGCCATTTTCTCGTGAGTGAGGAGCGGAGTTCACTCCTCTTGAGAATAACCTGCCTAACATGGGAGATACAGACAGCCCTAGTTGATACATGAGCTATTCGAGCATACAAAACAGAATGTATATTTGAAGGTTTAGAGTTTGGCACATACAAATTTACTTGGAATGGCAGGTAGATACCGTATATAGGTAGGTATGGTGGACTCATATGGAACAACTTTGGGGTTTATGGGATTGGATGCACAAGCAGTATTCCCACTTAGTACAGGTGAAGGCTAGAAAAAGACTCGAAGGCGACCAGCTAGAGAGCGACAACAGTCATGAACATGCATTAATATTAATCAACACCGAATGCAAGCATGAGTAGGATATAATGCACCATGAACATAAATATCATAGAGGCTATGTTAATTTTGTTTCAACTACATGCGTGAACATGTGCCAAGTCAAGCCACTCGAATTGTTCAAAAGAGGATACCACCCTATCATATCACATCACAACCATTTTAATAGCATGTTGGCACGCAAGGTAAACCATTATAAGCTCCTAGCTAATTAAGCATGGCATAAGCAACTATAATCTCTAATTTTCATTGCAAACATGTTTATTCATAATAGGCTGAATGAGGAATGATGAACTAATCATATTTACAAAAAACTAGAGAGGTCGAGTTCATACCAGCTTCTCCCATCTCATTCAGTCCATCATATATCGTCATAATTGCCTTTCACTTGCACGACCGAATGCTGTGAATAATAATAACAGTGCACATGCATTGGACTAAGCTGGAATCTGCAAGCATTCAATAAACAGGAGAAGACAAGGCAATATGTACTCTTGGTTAAATCAACAATGATGCATATAGGAGTCACTTCAACAATTTAATCATGGTCTTCTCCTATCGACCCCAAAGAAAAGAAATAAAAATATTTATACGGGAAAACTCCCAACAAGCAAAAGAAGAACAGGAAATCTTTTTGGGTTTTCTTTTTAGTTACTACTACAAGCATAGAAATTAAAGCCAGCTAAAAGCTACAACTAAGTTTTTGGTTTTTCTTAAGGTTTATCAAACACACAAGAAGAAAGCATAAAAAGGAAATAAACTATCATGGATATTACAATGAAAAAGTATGAGCACCACAACTCGCAATGAGTGTGTGAACATGAATGTAATGTCGGTGGGAAATACGTACTCCCCCAAGCTTAGGCTTTTGGCCTAAGTTGGCCGATGGCCACGGCTGGCCTGGCGGATCTCCAAAGTAATAGTTGGGGTCATACTGCGAAGAAGAAGACTCTGATTGCCACTGGTTGGCAATCATCTCCGGATCCCACTGGTAATTAGACTATCATGGAGGATCAAATTGTGGTTCCGACTCTGGCTCTGGGGCTGATGTAGGGTTACGGTAGGCGTGAATAGCCTCCAGCGGAATGAGATACTGGCTTGTAGATAAATCAAACAAGGAAGGAGCATGCAAGGTGATAGTCTCAGGATGATGTTTATCAAAGAACAATTTGTAATTAAGCTCCCTTTCCCTATTCTTTACAATAAAATCATGCGCCACCATACTCTTATAATCTAAATAAACAGTAGGCAGCAATTTTTCTTCTTTTTCATAGTGCCTAATAGGTATGTTATAGTATGCAGCAAGACGTGAACCATAGGCACCTCCAAAGATGGGGCCCTTTGTACGGTTCATACTTAAACCATTTAGCAATAATACCGACCATACTAACAAGAGTCGTCACGGAATAAAGTATGAAAAAATAATAATATCAAGAACACTAAGGTTTCCATAGTTTCCGTGACCAATTAAGCAACGACTAGCAAATATTGCAAAGTAGCGTAAAACAGGAAAATGTATGCTAGTGATTCTTGCATCAGAAACTTTACTAGTTTCCCCTACAGTGATAGTGTCAATAAACCTGTCCACATCTCTACGATGTGGTTCCTCTAAGCTACCCTCGAAAGGTATTTTGCAAACCCCGCAAAATTCATCTAGTGACATCTTCTTAGCCACATAATATAAATGAATCTCTACTGAAGGAGGTGATTCATTAGGATAATAGTAGAAGTTTTGCACAAAAGTATTATTGAGTAAGAGATACTGCTCGCGTTGGTCGCTGAGGAAGTCGGTGAGGCCTATATTCCTAGGCAATTCATAAAAATCATCATAAATCCCGGCTGCTCTCAAGAAATCATCGGAAGGCCATTCACACGGCCGAACCTCCATGGTGCGAGGCAAATTATATTTGGGCCTCTCTGCTTCTTCATTTTGATTTTCCTTCGAGCTTCGGCTCGATGAGCTCCTCAAAAATGTCTTCATTATTTTCTGAAAAATTCTGAAATTTTTAGTAACTTCAAATAAAAGTAAACCAAACTCAACAAAATTGATAGCAAGTACTCCTACAAGTGCCTAGAGCATATATCATGCATTAGAACTACTTGGAACCATATAAATTTGACATGCAAGCTCAAGAACATGGTCACCTAGGCAGCACAAATTTGCAATGAATAAAGCACTAGAACAAAAACTAATTGGACTAATGGAGGAGTCACATACCAAGGAACAATCCCCCAAAGCAGTTTTGTGAGAGGTGCTTTGAGCAAGGAGATCAAAAATCGAAGCAAAATGAGCTAGAACTCGTGCTTGAGCTAGATGGTGATTTTTTTGGGAGGAAGAAGAAGTGTGTGGGTGCAGGAATAAGTGGAGGGGAGCCACCATGGGCCCACGAGGTAGGGGGGCACGCCCAGGGGTAGTGGATTCCTCCGCCTTCATCTCGGTGACGTCCTCCACCTTCTTGATCCAGCAAGATGGTGAGGTAGTGGATTCGTTCCGGAAGCACAACAGCATGGTGACGGTGATGGTGAAGCTATCTCTGCAGGGCTTCACCTAAGCACTACAAAAATATGACTGGGGTGTAAACGGTGGAGAGGGGCGCCGCACACGGCTAAACAATTGTCGTGGTTGTGTTTGGCGCCCCCTCCCACATATATATAGATGGGAGGGAGAGGGGAGAGGCCAAGGGGCGCCCCCTACCACATATATATCGGTGGGAGGGAGAGGGGAGAGGCCAAGGGGCGCCCCCAAGTAGGCTGAATCCTACTTCGGGTCTTCCCCCAAGTGGCACCCCCTTCCTTATTTGGAGTGCGGGAGGAAGGAAGGGAGGAGGTGTGGCGCCCCCCTTTCCTTTCTCTCCCGAGGAGGGAAAGGAAGGATGGTCTATCCCTCCCCTTCCTTCCCCTAGGGCCGGCCAGCCAAGTGAAGGGACGCACCGGCCCCTTGTGGGATGGTCTGCCCTCCCTTTGGCCCATAAGGCTCATACACTTGCCGGGGGTGCCCGGAATCCCTTCCGGTGACCCAATGAGTACCCGGTGCACTCCGAAACTATTCTGGTGTCCAAATACGATCGTCCTATATATCAATCTTTACCTCTCGACCATTTCGAGACTCCTCGTCATGTCTGTGATCTCATCCCGGACTCCAACAACATTCGTTCACCAAATCATATAACTCACATAACACTATATCATCAACAAATGTTAAGCGTGGGGACCCTACATGTTCGAGAACTATATAGACATGACCGAGACACCTCTCCGGTCAATAACTGCTACCTCTTGAGCACTGCGTTGGTTTTCCCTTGAAGAGGAAAGGGTGATGCAGTAAAGTAGCGTAAGTATTCACTACTAGGGAAAAGGCTAGCAGTAGCGCGGGTTTTTAGGCTATTAGCAGCGCGGACAGCCGCGCTACCAATAAGGCGCTACAGCTAACTGTTACTAGTAGCGTGGGCTAAACCCGCGCTACTACTAAATGATTAGTAGTAGCGCGGGTGCACCCGCGCTACTACTAAGCTAACACCCACGCTACTACTAACCTAACTACTAACCTAACTACTAGTAGCGCTCACTTTTACCCCACGCTACTATTAACAATTTAGGAATTAAAAAAAATAAAAGTTAGATGTGGTATTCATGAATGGTAATACGTCCATGGCAAAGCAAACCAACGTCACAGAACCATCTCAGGATTCCATTTAACATCAGACACACAACCATCATCGAAGTACCTCCCCTAGTGGTCCACCACCAACCTAAACAAATCACTTCTCTAGATGTATCTACCAAGGCTCAGAGTTCAGATGCCAATGTACCCCAATCCTCCTTCCCCCGGACGATGGCGTCGAGGACCTCCACCTCGAAGACCTCTGGTGTCAAAATCACCTGGACGATCATCTGTTCGACGTGGCCACCGTGCTTCACAGCAAAGTCCGCCTCCAAGTGGTTGAAGAGCACAACGCCCACCGGGCCACGCTAGTTAGCGTCGATCACCCCTGCACCCACGTCCGGAAAGTGAAAACTTGTTATTACGCAAATTGCATCAGTTAAACTAAATAGTATATTACAATTCACAAGACCCGTTAAGTTAAGATTCCTTATCATCTAGCAATTTAAAGGGGCTCATGCCGAATATATATGCTTAATTCCTCACTTCTTATCTGAACTAAATATATAGATTTGGCAAATGCATAGAAAAACATAAAGTCCAAAAGAAACACAGAAATGCATATGTGAACTAAATTACTTTGTGTGTTAGCAGATTTCTTGTTAGGTTATTCGCTATATATAGTACCACATCAGGCAGGGTGATGTGTTTACTTCGCACCGCAATGTTTGGCACCAAGTTCAGTCTTGGAAGACAAATACAATACATTGCTGAGCGGGACAAGGCAAAGAAAAAAATTGTAGTTACTAAATCATTAGCATTAATCAGTGCCTTCTGTCGCGGGGGTCATGTGTCAACTGATTTCAAGTATGTTCTTGCAAGCTACAAAGATGTTCAGAATTACTTGCAATCTGGTTTTTGCAAGCCACAAAGTTGTTCAGAATTACTACTTATCTAGTAGTACAAATGTTGAAAACAGATTATGAACTAGTCCAGACTCTACATACACGTATGTGATGAGCATTGAAGCATTCACTCTCCCAGGCTGTTTAGGATCATCAACCTAGTGGATGTCATCCGGTAATAGAGGAAGTGCATCCTATATAAGGCACCCAACAAAAAGCTAAGTGACGGCTACTGTTTTCTCAGGAAGGGTGTACAAATTTAACAAAAATGTAAGTGCACTAGCACTATAGAGTCCGGTATATCCAGTTGCTAGGGCAAGTACTAAGGTCTAAGACGATATGCTACTAAATGATTGATTTTGCTGTTGCTCATGGACATAGACATGAGCAAGCACATGGCAGGGCCATGAACCTATGCAAAACATCAATTTTTTTCAGCTCCATGGCAACATGTCCAGTGGAAATCAAGATACTACCCACTTGCACAACTGAATCTACCATGCGCATGCGGGAGGCTACAGCTTCCTCAAAAAACAAGTAAAGAAGAGCATCATGGTTTCCGCACCCATAAGTGATGTCACTATAATAATTAGAGGCAGATAGTGATTGAGTAGTGTAGAGGAATTATAAAAAGGGATACACCTCCTTAAGTTACTTTCTCTAAAAAGGGATCCACAGGCGGCCGCGCATAGCCGACGGCACAGACCGCGCCGTTTGGGACGCTCATGAATCCTGTGAATCCGCTAGGAAGAAGGAATTGCTCCTCGCCCCGGGCGCAGCACACATCCAGTGAATCGACGGAGCCGGCAAATCAGTCAGAAATCCGTAAAATCTGTGCCAGTTTCTACCAATGGATGTTGTTGGGGAACGTAGGAGAAATTCAAAATTTTCCTACGTGTCACCAAGATCTATCTATGGAGAGACTAGCAACGAAGGGAAGGAGAGTGCATCTACATACCCTTGTAGATCGCTAAGCGGAAGCGTTCAAGTGAATGGGGTTGATGGAGTCGTACTCGTCGTGATT
Source organism: Triticum urartu (assembly GCF_003073215.2). NCBI lineage: Eukaryota > Viridiplantae > Streptophyta > Magnoliopsida > Poales > Poaceae > Triticum > Triticum urartu. Next base: position 701,722,400 of record NC_053024.1, on the reverse strand, counting down.
CAAATCACCGATGACCAAGTGCCGAACGCACGGCACCTCCGCGTTCAACACACGTATAGCCCGGTGACGTCTCCCACGCCTTGATCCAGCAAGGAGAGAGGGAGAGGTTGAGGAAGACTCCATCCAGCAGCAGCACAATGGCGTGGTGGTGGTGGAGGAGGGTGGCTATCCTGCAGGGCTTCGCCAAGCACCACAGAAGAGGAGGAAGAAGAGATGCAGGGCTGCACCAACGAGAGATTGAATCACGTGTGTTATGGGCAGCCCTAGGCCTCATATATATAGGGGAAGGGGAGGGGCTGCGCCCCCTCTAGGGTTCCCACCCCTAGGGGGAGGCAGCCCTAGATGGGGAGCAAGGGAGGCGGCCAAGAGGGGATGGGAGAGGGAGGCGCACCAATATGGGCCCTAAGGCCCATATCCCATTAGGGTTTGCCCCCTCTCCATCTCTTAGGCGCATGGGCCTTAGTGGGGCTGGTGCCCTTGGCCCATGTAGGCCAAGGAACACTCCCTACAGCCCATGTGCCCCCCCCCCGGGGCTGGTGGCCCCACTTGGTGGACCCCGGGACCCTCCCGGTGGTCCCGGTACGTTACCGATAAACCCCGAAACTCTTCCGGTGACCAAAACAGGACTTCCCATATATAAATCTTTACCTCCGGAACATTCCGGAACTCCTCGTGACGTCCGGGATCTCATCCGGGACTCCGAACAACATTCGGTAACCACATACAAACTTCCTTTATAACCCTAGCGTCATCGAACCTTAAGTGTGTAGACCCTACGGGTTCGGGAGACATGCAGACCTGACCGAGACGATCTCCGGTCAATAACCAACAGCGGGATCTGGATACCCATGTTGGCTCCCATATGTTCCACGATGATCTCATCGGATGAACCACGATGTCAAGGACTTAATCAATCCCGTATTCAATTCCCTTTGTCTAGCGGTACGATACTTGCCCGAGATTCGATCGTCGGTATCCCGATACCTTGTTCAATCTCGTTACCAGCAAGTCTCTTTACTCGTTCCGTAACACATCATCCCGTGATCAACTCCTTGATCACATTGTGCACATTATGATGATGTCCTACCGAGTGGGCCCAGAGATACCTCTCCGTTTACACGGAGTGACAAATCCCAGTCTCGATTCGTGCCAACCCAACAGACACTTTCGGAGATACCTGTAGTGTACCTTTATAGTCACCCAGTTACGTTGTGACGTTTGGTACACCCAAAGCATTCCTACGGTATCCGGGAGTTGGACAATCTCATGGTCTAAGGAAATGATACTTGACATTAGAAAAGCTTTAGCATACGAACTACATGATCTTGTGCTATGCTTAGGATTGGGTCTTGTCCATCACATCATTCTCCTAATGATGTGATCCCGTTATCAATGACATTCTATGTCCATGGTCAGGAAACCGTAACCATCTATTGATCAATGAGCTAGTCAACTAGAGGCTCACTAGGGACATGGTGTTGTCTATGTATCCACACATGTATCTGAGTTTCCTATCAATACAATTATAGCATGGATAATAAACGATTATCATGAACAAGGAAATATAATAATAATTAATTTGTTATTGCCTCTAGGGCATATTTCCAACAGATGTTTGCCGGAAAGGGGAACAAAACGTACCCGTTAATCTCGTCGCCATTGGTAGACATCTCGCCGGCGAAGGAACAGCACGGCCGCTGTTGTTCGACGAACTGATGCAGATTTGGGACGGCGGCCACGGGCTCCTCCCCCTCCTCACGCTCGCACTTCCGCGCGGGGGACTGGTGCTCCTCCTCGTCCGCGCCCATCGCCGGCCGCCGGGAGGAAGGAGGAGAGAGAAGGAGCGGGCGGAGGAGGACGGGGAAGGGAGGGGGAGGAGGAGGAGGTGGGGTGTTGCGCGCGGTTGGTGCTCGCCGGAACTGGCCGGCGTGGGTGGGGGCGGCGGCGAGGAGATCGTGGGGAGAGGAGCCGGAGTGGGGAGGACCGAGGAGATCGTGCGAGAGTTTTTTTAGGGATGTGAGAGAGTTTTTTAGTGGTGGGGTGGGAGTGGATCGGGCCGGGGTAGATGGTGCAGTAGTGGACACGGTTAGTAATAGCGTGGGGGTCTTACCTGCGCTATAGCTACCTACTTAGTAGTAGCGCGGGTTTTATACCCCTCGCTACTACTATGGCCTGTTTCAGGGGTATGATGAAGATCATTTAGTAGTAGCGCGGGTTTATACCCCTCGCTGCTACTATCAACTTAGTAGTAGCGCGGTTTTTATACCCCACGCTGCTACTAATTAGCAGTAGCGCCCGTTTTTAGACCGCGCTACTGATAAATTTCTGTGTATAAGGTTTTCCCTAGTAGTGATTTCCCTCAGTTTTTGAGAACCAAGGTATCAATCCAGTAGGAGATCACGCTCAAGTCCCACGCACCTACACAAACAAATAAGAACCTCGCAACCAACACGATAAAGGGGTTGTCAATCGCTTCATGGTCACTTACGAGAGTGAGATCTGATAGATATGATAAGATAATATTTTTGGTATTTTTATGATAAAGAGAAATAAAGATGCAAAGTAAAATAAACGGCAATAGAAATAACTAAGTATTGGAAGATTAATATGATGAAAGATAGACGCGTGGGCCATAGGTTTCACTAGTGGCTTCTCTCAAGAACATAAGTTATGAGAATATCTAGGTATGATCACGTATATAGGCATCACGTCCGAGACAAGTAGACCGAAACGATTCTGCATCTACTACTATTACTCCACACATCGACCGCTATCTAGCATGCATCTAGAGTATTAAGTTCATAAGAACAGAGTAATGCTTTAAGTAAGATGACATGATGTAGAGGGATAAACTCAAGCAATATGATATAAACCCCATCTTTTTATCCTCGATGGCAACAATACAATATGTGTCGGTTCCCTTTCTGTCACTGGGATCGAGCACCACAAGATTGAACCCAAAGCTAAGCACTTCTCCCATTGCAAGAAAGATCAATCTAGTAGGCCAAACCAAACTGATAATTTGAAGAGACTTGCAAAGATAAACCAATCGTACATAAAAGAATTCAGACAAGATTCAAATATTGTTCATAGGTAAACTTGATCATAAACCCACAATTCATCGGATCTCGACAAACACACCGCAAAAGAAGATTACATCGAATAGATCTCCAAGAGAATCGAGGAGAACTTTGTATTGAGATCCAAAGAGAGAGAAGAAGCCATCTAGCTAATAACTGTGGACACATACGTCTGAAGTAAACTACTCACACATCACCGGAGAGGCCATGGAGTTGATGTAGAGGCCATCCGTGATCAATGCCCCCTCCGGCGGAGCTCCGAAAAAAGCCCCAAGATGGGATCTCTCGGGTACAGAAGGTTGCGGTGGTGGAATTAGGTTTTTGTGGTGCTCCTGGATGTTTGGGGGTACGTGGATATATATAGGAGGAAGAAGTACGTCGTTAGAGCAATGAGGGGCCCACGAGGGTGGAGGGCGCGCCCAGGGGGTAGGCGCGCCCCCTGCCTTGTGCCCTCCTCTGTTGTTTCTTGACGCACACTCCAAGTCTCCTGGATCACGTTTGTTGAGAAAATCACGTTCCCAAAGGTTTCATTCCGTTTGGACTCCATTTGATATTCCTTTTCGGCGAAACTCCAAAATAGGCAAAAAAGAGCAATTTGGGTTGGGCCTCCGGTTAGTATGTTAGTCCCAAAAATGATATAAAAGTGTAAAATAAAGCCCATTAACATCCAAAATAGATAATATAATAGCATGGAGCAATCAAAAATTATAGATACGTTGGAGACGTATCAAGCATCCCCAAGCTTAATTCCTGCTCGTCCTCGAGTAGGTAAATGGTAAAAGAAGAATTTTTGATGTGGAATGCTTTCTAACATATTTCTCCATGTAAATTTTCTTTATTGTGGCATGAATGTTCATATCCGAAAGATTCAAGATAAAATTTTAATATTGACATAGAAATAATAATACTTCAAGCATACTAACTAAGCAATCATGTCTTCTCAAAATAACATGGCTAAAGGAAGTTATCCCTACAAAATCATATAGTCTGGCTATGCTCTATCTTCACCACATGAAATATTTAAATCATGCACAACCCCGATGACAAGCCAAGAAATTTTTTCATACTTTTGATGTTCTCAAACTTTTTCAATCTTCACACAATATATGAGCGTGAGCCATGGATATAACACTATATGTGGAATAGAATGGTGGTTGTGGAGAAGATAAAAAAGGAGAAGATAGTCTCACATCAACTAGGCGTATCAACGGGCTATGGAGATGCCCATCAATAGATATGAATGTGAGTGAGTAGGGATTGCCATGCAACAGATGCACTAGAGCTATAAGTGTATGAAAGCTCAACAAAAGTAACTAAGTGGGTGTGCATCCAACTCGCTTGCTCATGAAGACCTAGGGCATTTTGAGGAAGCCCATCATTGGAATATACACGCCAAGTTCTATAATGAAAATTTCCCACTAGTATATGAAAGTGATATCATAGGAGACTCTCTATCATGAAGATCAAGGTGCTACTTTGAAGCACAAGTGTGGTAAAAGAATAGTAGCATTGTCCCTTCTCTCTTTTTCTCTCATTTTTTTATTTGGGCCGTCTTTTTTTGGCCTCTTTTTTTCGTCCGGAGTCTCATCCCGACTTGTGGGGGAATCATAGTCTCCATCATCCTTTCCTCACTTGGTACAATGCTCTAATAATGATGACATCACACTTTATTTACTTACAACTCAAGAATTACAACTCAATACTTAGAACAAAATATGACTATATGTGAATGCCTCCGGCGGTGTTCCGGGATGTGCAATGATGCATGAGTGACATGTATGAAGAATTATGAACGGTGGCTTTGCCACAAATACGATGTCAACTACATGATCATGCAAGCAATATGACAATGATGAAGCGTGTCATAATAACGGAATGGTGGAAAGTTGCATGGTAATATATCTCGGAATGGCTATGGAAATGCCATAATATGTAGGCATGGTGGATGTTTTGAGGAAGGTATATGGTGGGTTTATGGTACCGGCGAAAGTTGCGCGATACTAGAGAGACTAGCAATGGTGGAAGGGTGAGAGTGCGTATAATCCATGGAATCAACATTAGTCATAAGGAACTCACATACTTATTGCAAAAATCTATTAGTTATCGAAACAATGTATTACGTGCATGCTCCTAGGGGGATATATTGGTAGGAAAAGACCATCGCTCGTCCCCGACCGCCACTCATAAGGAAGACAATCAATAAATAAATCATGCTCCGACTTCGTCACATAACGGTTCACCATACGTGCAGGCTACGGGAATCACAAACTTCAACACAAGTATTTCTCAAATTCACAACTACTCAACTAGCATAACTCTAATATCACCATCTCCATATCTCAAAACAATTATCAAGTATCAAACTTCTCATAGTATTCAATACACTTCTATGAAAGTTTTTATATTATTCCTAAAAGAAAATTTCCATGTTGTTCTAAAGGACTCTCAAAATAATATAAGTGAAGCATGAGAGAACAATAGTTTCTACAAAACAAATCCACCACCATTCTCTAAAAGATATAAGTGAAGCACTAGAACAAAAACTATATAGCTCAAAAGATATAAGTGAAGCAAATAGAGTATTCTAATAAATTTCAAATCATGTGAGTCTCTCTCAAGAGGTGTGTACAGAAAGGATGATTTTGGTAAACTAAAAAGAAAAGACTCAAATCATACAAGACGCTCCAAGCAAAACACATATCATGTGGTGAATAAAAATATAGCTCCAAGTAAAGTTACCGATGGACGAAGACGAAAGAGGGGATGCCTTCCGGGGCATCCCCAACCTTAGGCTTTTTGGTGTCCTTGAATTTTAGCTTGGGGTGACATGGGCATCCCCAAGCTTATGCTCTTGCCACTCCTTGTTCCATAATCCATCAAATCTTTACCCAAAACTTGAAAACTTCACAACACAAAACTTAAATAGAAAATCTCGTGAGCTCCGTTAGCGAAAAAAACAAAACACCACTTCAAGGTGAAGGAAATATGCTCTAGAGGCAATAATAATGTTATTATTTTATTTCCTTATATCGTGATAAATGTTTATTATTCATGCTAGAATTGTATTATTCGGAAACATAATACTTGTGTGAATACATAGACAAACTAAACGTCACTAGTATGCATCTACTTGACTAGCTCATTAATCAAAGATGGTTATGTTTCCTAACCATAGACATGTGTTGTCATTTGATTAATGGGATCACATTATTAGGAGAATGATGTGATTGACATGACCCATTCCATTAGCTTAGCACCCGATCGTTTAGTATGTTGCTATTGCTTTCTTAATGACTTATACATGTTCCTATGACTATGAGATTATGCAACTCCCGTTTGCCGGAGGAACACTTTGTGTGCTACCAAACATCACAACGTAACTGGGTGATTATAAAGGAGCTCTACAGGTGTCTCCAAAGGTACATGTTGAGTTGGCGTATTTCAAGATTAGGATTTGTCACTCCGATTGTCAGAGAGGTATCTCTGGGCCCTCCCGGTAATGCACATCACATAAGCCTTGCAAGCATTGCAACTAATGAGTTAGTTGTGAGATGATGTATTACGGAACGAGTAAAGAGACTTGCCAGTAACGAGATTGAACTAGGTATTGAGATAACGACGATCGAATCTCGGGCAAGTAACATACCGATGACAAAGGGAACAACGTATGTTGTTATGCGGTCTGACCGATAAAGATCTTCGTAGAATATGTTGGAGCCAATATGAGCATCCAGGTTCCGCTATTGGTTATTGACCGGAGACGTGTCTCGGTCATGTCTACATTGTTCTCGAACCCATAGAGTCCGCACGCTTAAGGTTTCGATGACAGTTATATTATGAGTTTATTAGTTTTGATGTACCGAAGTTAGTTCGGAGTCCCGGATATGATCACGGACATAACGAGGAGTCTCGAAATGGTCGAGACATAAAGATTGATATATTGGACGGCAATATTCGGACACCGGAAGTGTTCCGGGGAAGTTTCGGTTAAAACCGGAGTACCGGGGGGTTACCGGAACCCCACGGGGGGTTAATGGGCCTCATGGACCTAAAGTGGAGAAGAGGAGGGGCGGCCAGGGCCGGCCGCGCGCCCTCTCTCCCCCTAGTCCGAATTGGACAAGGAGGGAGGGGCGGCGCCCCCCCTTTTCTTCCTCTCCTCTCTCCCTTCCTTCCCCCTCTCCTACTTGGACAAGGAAAAGGAGGGATTCCTACTGCCGGTAGGAGTAGGACTCCTCCCTGGCGTGCCTCATCATGGCCGGCCACCCCTCCCCCTTGCTCCTTTATATACGGGGGCAGGGGGGCACCTCTAGACAACAACAATTGATCCATGAGATCTCTTAGCCGTGTGCGGTGCCCCCCTCCACCATAATCCTCGATATTATTGTAGCGGTGCTTAGGCGAAGCCCTGCGACGGTAGAACATCAAGATCGTCACCACGCGCGTCGTGTTGACAGAACTCTTCCCCGACACTTTCCTGGATCGGAGTCCGGGGATCGTCATCGAGCTGAACTTGTGCTAAAACTCGGAGGTGCCGTAGTTTCGGTGCTTGATCGGTCGGGCCATGAAGACGCACGACTACATCAACCGCGTTGTTATAATGCTTCCGCTTTCAGTCTACGAGGGTACGTAGATTACACTCTCCTCTCTCGTTGCTATGCATCACCATGATCTTGCGTGTGCGTAGGAATTTTTTTGAAATTACTACGTTCCCCAACACAAGGTACTGTAATTAACTCATTATTTATTTATATTGGTGTTAAACCTACTGTATTACAACTTCTCTATGGTTTATAAACTCTTTTACTAGCCATAGGTTCATCAAAATAAGCAAACAACCCAAGAAAAACAGAATCTGTCAAAAACAGAATGGTCTGTAGTAATCTGTATCTAACTCGACTTCTGGAACCCCAAAAATTCTAAAATAAATTGCTGGAGGTGAGGAATTTACCTATTAATCATCTTCAAAAATAATTAACTAAATATCACTTTCCAAATAAAAATGGCATAAATTCTCGTGAGCGCTAAAGTTTCTGTTTTTTACAGCGAGATCAAAAAGACTTTCCCCAAGTCTTCCCAACGGTTCTACTTGGCACAAACACTAATTAAACACAAAAAACACAACCAAAACAGAGGCTAGATAAATTATTTATTACTAAACATGAGCAAAAATCAAGGAATAAAAATAAAATTGGGTTGCCTCCCAACAAGCGCTATCGTTTAACGCCCCTAGCTAGGCATAAAAGCGAATATAGATCTAGGTATTGCCATCTTTGGTTTTAGGGAAGAAAAGAGCAAACTTATTATGTATGGCATTAATCTTTATATTTCTATAAAGCACATGGTTGTTAATGGTATAAGAAAGATTAAGCATTTTACGGAAATTTGCATCTAAGCTAGCTTTCATCTCTTTAATAGATTCATTTTGGTAGGAGAGCAACAGAGATGTAGATTCAACCTTCTCATTCATGGGGTGCCCAAATATGGTTTTCATGTTTTAATAAGTATCTATGACATCCACTTCAAGAAAACCTTCTTAAAATATAGAACCTAAGACATGCTTAAACGAAGAAGGTAGGGCAACATAAAAGCTCTTTAAGTAAATATCAATTTGGTATTGGGGCACATAGCTGGCCCGGATCCTTAATAGTCTATCCCAAGCATATTTCAAAGATTCATCCAGTAAATAACGAAAAATTCTGGAATCATCTTCATCAAAATTATTAAGATTCTCATTGATAACTTCGGTAGGTCTTTCCATAGCATCATTTTTATGAGTTTAGAGATAATAGAAGGATTGTCAAAATTACTAAACTCGGGAGAGAACCCCGAACCCTTTTTGATTCCGACATGGCGAAAGAAAGGTGAGCGGAAAAGTGACGGCGAATGGCAAATAATATAAAGTGAGGGATAAGAGTTTGTGATGGGTACTTGGTATGTCTTGACTTGTGCATAGACTCCGGCAACGGTGCCAGTAATGGCTCGCTGTCGAGAGTCAAATCTTGACTTGACTTGGCGCGAATCTCTCCAGCAACGGCACGAGAAATCATTCTAGCTACCTCCTAAGCACTGCGTTGGTTTTCCCTTGAAGAGGAAAGGGTGATGCAGTAAAGTTGCGTAAGTATTTCCCTCAGTTTTTGAAAACCAAGGTATCAATCCCAGTAGGAGATCATGCTCAAGTCCCACGCACCTACACAAACAAATAAGAACCTCGCAACCAATGCGATAAAGGGGTTGTCAATCCCTTCACGGTCACTTATGAGAGTGAGATCTGATAGATATGATAAGATAATGTTTTTGGTATTTTTATGATAAAGAGAAATAAAGATGCAAAGTAAAATAAAGGACAATAGAAATAACTAAGTATTGGAAGATTAATATGATGAAAGATAGACCCGGGGGCCATAGGTTTCACTAGTGGATTCTTTCAAGAGCATAAGTATTACGGTGGGTAAATGAATTATTGTTGAGCAATTGATAGAATTGAGAATAGTTATGAGAATATCTAGGTATGATCATGTATATAGGCATCACGTCCGAGACAAGTAGACCGAAACGATTCTGCATCTACTACTATTACTCCACACATCGACCGCTATCCAGCATGCATCTAGAGTATTAAGTTCATAAGAACAGAGTAATGCTTTAAGTAAGATGACATGATGTAGAGGGATAAACTCATGCAATATGATATAAACCCCATCTTTTTATCCTCGACGGCAATAATACAATACGTGTCGGTTCCCTTTCTATCACTGGGATCGAGCACCGCAAGATTGAACCCAAAGCTAAGTGATGACCCACAAGTATAGGGGATCTATCATAGTCCTTTCGATAAGTAAGAGTGTCGAACCCAATGAAGAGCAGAAGGAAATGATAAGCGGTTTTCAGCAAGGTATTCTCTGCAAGTACTGAAATAAGTGGTAACAGATAGTTTTGTGATAAGATAATTTGTAACGAGCAATAAGTAACAAAAGTAAATAAAGTGCAGCAAGGTGGCCCAATCCTTTTTGTAGCAAAGGACAAGCCTGGACAAACTCTTATATAAGGAAAAGCGCTCCCGAGGACACATGGCAATATCGTCAAGCTAGTTTTCATCACGTTCATATGATTCGTGTTCGGTACTTTGATAATTTGACATGTGGGTGGACCAGTGCTTGGGTGATGTTCTTACTTGAACAAGCAACCCACTTATGATTAACCTCTATTGCAAGCATCTGCAACTACAACAAAAATATTAAGGTAAACCTAACCATAGCATGAAACATATGGATCCAGATCAGCCCCTTACGAAGCAACACATAAACTAGGGTTTAAGATTCTGTCACTCTAGCAACCCATCATATACTTATTACTTCCCAATGCCTTCCTCTAGGCCCAAATAATGGTGAAGTGTTATGTAGTCGACGTTCACATAACACCACTAGAGGCTAGACAACATACATCTCATCAAAATATCGAACGAATACCAAATTCACATGACTACTAATAGCAAGACTTATCCCTTGTCCTCAGGAACAAACGTAACTACTCACAAAGCATATTCATGTTCATAATCAGAGGGGTAATAACATGCATAAAGGATCTGAACATATGATCTTCCACCAATTAAACCAACTAGCATCAACTACAAGGAGTAATTAACACTACTAGCAACCTACTAGCACCAATCCCAGACTTGGAGATAAGAATTGGATACAAGATATGAACTAGGGTTTTGAGATGAGATGGTGCTGATGAAGATGTTGATGGAGATTGCCCTCTCCCGATGAGAGGAGCGTTGGTGATGACGATGGCGATGATTTCCCCCTCCGGGAGGGAAGTTTCCCCGGCACAACAGCTCTGCCGGAGCCCTAGATTGGTACCGCCAAGGTTCCGCCTCGTGGCGGCGGAGTTTCGTCCTGAAAGGTTGCTTCTGGTTTTTTTTCTCGACGAAAGACTTCATATAGCAGAAGATGGTCATCGGAGAGCCACCAGGGGGCCCACGAGGTTGGGGGCGCGCCCTAGGGGGGCGCCCCCCACCCTCGTGGACAGGGTGTGGGCCCCCTGGTCTTCATCTTTGGCGAGGATTTTTCATTATTTATTATAAGGTATTCGGGGAGTTTCAGGACTTTTGGAGTTGTGCAGAATAGGTCTCTAATATTTGCTCCTTTTCCATCCCAGAATTCCAGCTGCCGGCATTCTCCCTCCTTATGTAAACCTTGTAAAATAAGAGAGAATAGCCATAAGTATTGTGACATAATGTGAAATAACATCCCATAATGCAATAAATATCGATATAAAAGCATGATAAAAAATGGACGTATCAACTCCCCCAAGCTTAGACCTCGCTTGTCCTCAAGCGAAAGCCGATAACAATAAATATGTCCCCATGTTTAGAGGTAGAGGCGTCGATAAAAATAAAATACGGACATGAATGCATCATGATTATTCTCATAACAGCAACATATATAGATATTGTCATATGATTACTTATGTTCAAGTGATGATCTATTCACAATGCAAAAGTATGAATCAGAAACCTTATTGAGAACCAACAAACTATAACCTCAGTCATTGAAGCAATTGCAATTTATCATAACATCAGAAAGAGTCTATGTCAGAGCTAAAAAGCAAGTCCACATACTCAACTATCATCTAGTCCTTCATAATTGCTAACACTCACGCAATACTTGTGGTTACGGAGTTTTAATCGGACACAGGGAAAGATAGGGGCTTATAGTTTCTCCCCACAACCTTTTACCTCGAGGGTAATGTCAACAATAATAACTCACGCCCCCTACATCCAATTAGATATATATCAGGTTTTTTTCAACATGCTGGGCTTGCCAAAGGATAAAATGAAAAAGGAAAGGTGAAGATCACCATGACTCTTGCATAAGGTAGAAGGTAATAATAAAAGATAGGCCCTTCGCAGAGGGAAGCAGAGGTTGCCATGCGCTTTAATGGTTGCATGCACAAAATCTTAATGTGAAAGAACGTCACTTTATATTGCCCCTTGTGATATGAACCTTTATTATGTAGTCCGTCGCTTTTATTACTTCCACATCACAATATCGTATAAAGATTATTTCTCCCACACTAATCATACATATTTAGAGCAATTTTTATTGCTTTGCACCGATGACAACTTACTTGAAGGATCTTACTCAATCCATAGGTAGATATGGTGGACTCTCATGGCAAAACTGGTTTAAGGGTATTTGGAAGCACAAGTAGTATCTCTACTTGGTGCTGAGAGTTTGGCTAGCATGAGGGGGAAAGGCAAGCTCAACATGTTGGATGATCCATGAGAACATACTTTATCTCAGATGTAAGAAAACATAACCCATTACGTTGTCTTCCTTGTCCAACATCAACTCTTTAGCATGTCATATTTTGATGAGTGCTCCCAATCATAAAAGATGTCAATAATAGTATATTTATATGTGAAACCTCTCTTTCCTTATTACTTCCTATTAATTGCAACGATGACCAAAGCTATGTCTGCCGACTCCCAACAACTTTTAATCATCACACTCTTTCTATGTGAAGTCATTACTATCAATAAGATCAATATGAACTTTTGTTTCTGCTTATTCTTTTTCTCTTTTCTTTTATTCACCCAAGATCATAGCAAGTAAATCAAGCCCTTGACTCAACATTAATCTTTATTATATAGCTCACGGACTCGATTACATAGAGAGATCATAAGGCAAAACTCAAAACTAGATCATGCCATAAACTTTATTCTACTAGATCAAAATACTACTAATAGGATCGAACTAAGGAAAACGGTAAAGATAGGAGTTGTGATTGTGATACGATACCGGGGCACCTCCCCCAAGCTTGGCGGTTGCCAAGGGGAGTGCCCATACCCATGTTATTATGTCTCCTTTGTTGTTGGTGAAATATTCTTGGCGATGATTCCTCTCAGGATACGATTCTCCTCCTCGAGCTTGTTGAATTGCTGCTTGAGGTCCATTGTTTCCTTACAAAGCTTTCCTGTGACGGGAAAAGCTCCTTGCACCAAAGGGTGTTTCATAGCTGCGGGAGAATATATAGTGAATTTTTACCGACCAAAATATGTATTGTGCAAGAAAACGGAGTCCGGAAGGCATACGAGGAGCTCACGAGGTAGGGGGGCGCGCCTAGGGGGGTAGGGCGCGCCCTCCACCCTCGTGGGGCCCTCGTGTCCTTCCCAGACTGCTACTTAATTTTCTATTTTTCTAAATATTCCAAAACAGAGAAATATTGCCTTAAAAATTGTTTTGGAGTCGGTTTACTTACCATACCACATACCTATTCCTTTTTGGAGTCTAAAACTTTCCGTAAAGTGTCCCTTATGTATTCCGCCGGGGTTACGGTTTCAATAACATTGGTATAATTTTTGATTCTTTGACCGTTCACCACCTTCGGATTTGTGCCTTCGAAGTTGTTGATTTTTATGGCACCGGAACGATAGACCTCCTCGATAACGTAAGGACCTTCCCATTTAGAGAGAAGTTTTCCTACAAAAAATCTTAAACGAGAGTTTTATAGCAATACATAATCACCTACTTTAAACTCACGCTTTTGTATTCTTTTTTCATGCCATCTTTTAACTTTTTCTTTAAATAACTTGGCATTTTCATAGGCTTGGGTTCTCCATTCATCAAGCGAGCTAATATCAAATAGCCTCTTCTCACCGGCAAGTTTAAAATCATAATTGAGTTCTTTAATGGCCCAATATGCCTTGTGTTCTAGTTCGAGAGGTAAGTGACATGCTTTTCCATAAACCATTTTATACGGAGACATACCCATAGGATTTTTATATGCAGTTCTATAGGCCCATAATGCATCATCAAGTTTCTTGGACCAATTATTTCGAGATCTATTAACAGTCTTTTGCAAAATTAATGTGAGCTCTCTATTACTCAATTCTACTTGACCGCTAGACTGTGGGTGATAAGGAGATGCAATTCTATGATTAACATCATATTTAGCAAGCATTTTACGGAAAGCACCATGAATAAAATGTGAACCACCATCAGCCATTAAATATCTAGGGACTCCAAACCTCGGAAAAATAACTTCTTTAAGAATTTTAATAGAAGTGTTATGATCAGCACTACTAGTTGGAATAGCTTCTACCCACTTAGTAACATAATCAACAGCAACTAAAATATGTGTATATGCATTAGAGGCAGGAAAAGGTCCCATATAATCAAAGCCCCAAACATCAAATGGTTCAATAACAAGTGAATAATTCATAGGCATTTCTAGACGTTTACTAATATTACCAATTCTTTGACATTCATCACAAGATAGGACAAACTTACGGGCATCCTTGAAGAGAGTAGGCCAATAAAAATCAGATTGCAATACCTTATGTGCAGTTCTATCTCCCGCGTGGTGTCCTCCATAAGTTTCGGAGTGGCACTTGCGTAGGATCTGTTCCTATTCATACTCAGGTACACAAAGTCTAATAACACCATCTACTCCTTCTTTATAAAGATGTGGGTCATCCCAAAAGTAATGTCTCAAATCATAGAAGAACTTTTTCTTTTGTTGGTATGTGAAGTTAGGTGGTATGAATTTAGCAACAATGTAATTAGCATAATTAGCATACCAAGGAGTACTACGAGACGTACTTATGACATTTAATTGTTCATCAGGAAAGCTATCATCAATAGGTAGTGGGTCATCAAGAACATTCTCTAACCTAGATTAGTTGTCTGCAATGGGGTTCTCAGCCCCTCTTCTATCAACAATATGCAAATCAAATTCTTGTAGCAAGAGAACCAATGTAATAAGTCTAGGTTTAGCATTGTAGCGACCCGACCCGAATGGATCAAGCGCTTTGTGCTCAGGTGTCATCCCTAGATCAGTAATGCTGACACCACACAGTACATCGAAGGATTTATAGCAGAGTGGCAATCACACACTTATTACATCGTTGTCTCAAAGAGAACTTATTACAATAAAAATGGCTTAAGGCCATCTAATAACGATAACAGCGGAAGGCTCGGAAGATAAATGGGTCCATCAACTCCAACGGCATCACTGAGTATAGAACCACGACCTAAAAGCACCTTACTCGTCGTCTGAAAAGTCTGCAACATGAAAGTTGCAGCCCGAAAACGGGTCAGCACATGGAATATGCTGGCAAAGTAACACATAGAGAGTAATGGAATGAAACAGCTATACTATATGCATATATGGCTGGTGGAAAGCTCTATGGTTATAGTTTTTGCGTAAAGCCAGTTTTTCCCTACTGCAAAGGAATGAATTTATTTAACTATCATGGTGGTTGTGAAACATCGAGAATGGTTGACAGCATTCCGATCCCAATTAAGTGAACAATTAAAACCCAACAATATTAATTAGAAGTAACATGTTGAGATTCACATGATATTCAAGTACTAGATACTCAAGATGTCCTTGACTGGGGACACGGCTAATCATGATTAGTTTGTACACTCTGCAGAGGTTTGCGCACTTTTCCCCACAAGACTCGATCGCCTCCATTGGATTTCTCGCACTACAAGGTGTTTGAGAAACGGATGACCGAGACATAGCCTTTCAGAAGCGCTAGCACCTTACGATCGGGTAGACCGGTACACCTACATCCCCTATATCTGCTAGTCCACCACTGTAAGAGTTCGCACAACTTAGTCAACTATGCCAGAGCCCATAATGGCTTGTGGCTGCACACGGAAGTTTCTAGCATGAAAGATCTTATGATCCCTTTGAGCCTGGGTGGCGGTCCAAAATAAAACAGGCAAGTCCTGATAGACATCAGGTGCCTCAATCCACCCAGATGTGTGTTTAAGTTGCCACCTTAGATAAACCATTAATTAACAATACTCACATCTGTCATGGATATCACTCACCCAATCCACGTCTACTAGCATAGCATGGCATAAAAGCAAACGTAGAAGTAACTCCCAAAGGTTTCATAATAAACAGGTAATAGGTACTACCTCATCTACTTCCCATCCCACAATTTAATTAGATCCTAATCATGCAATGTGTGAGGATTGATCTAATGCAATAAAACATGGGTTGTAGAAAAAGGTATGATCAAAGTGTTACTTGCCTTGCTGAGAATCCGCGAGTCCTAAGGATTCGAAGTAACAAGCGGCGCAATCCGGGTGATCTATCGCAGACAAACAACAAGCATACAATAAGTACTCATCTAATGCACAGGTAAAACTCGAACAAGAGAACGAACCAGAAAGTTCAACTTAAGAACTCCGGTTGCAAAGAAAGAACGAACCGAACAAAGAAACGGAAAACAAACGGCGGAAGAAAACAACTCGGTTCTAGCAAGTTGAAACTAGGTCAAATTTTACCGGGGCAAAAACTTGTTTAAGTTGATTAGACGGAGCGGCGATTTCGAAACGAAACTCCAGGCGTTTGAATCACCTGATTCCGATAAACGAGCGAGAAGAAAGACTAGAACGAAGATCGGATCTGAGATCACGATCGCGGAAATAAATCCGACGAAAAAGAAAACGAAGAACGGTTAAATGAACGGGCGTCGTTAACCGGGAAAAATCGGTGATCACGTTCGTTGAGACGAACGGTCCGAAAGAAGAACGAAAACCGATCTAGGGTTTTCGGAAAAGAAACCGAAAAAGAAACGGAAAACCGACCTAGGGTTACGGAAGAAAACCGAAACAAAAACCGGAAGAAAAAGAAAAGAATCGGAGAGAAAACGGAACGGTTCTTTTAGGAAAAACCGGACCGGGGAAGAAAAAGAAAGGCGCTGCTACCTCGGGAGGCGGGCTCCGGCGGCGGCGGTAAAGGGCGGCGGCTAGGCGGCGGCGGCTAAGGGCGGCGGCGGCTTGGGGCTGCGCGCTGCTGCTTGCTGCGGCTTAGGAGGAGAGAGGCTTGGGTTTTTGATGTGAGGAGAGGGGGGGGGGTAGAGGGGTATTTGTATTGGTGAGGGGAGGGGGGTTCTTGGGGTAGGGGACAAGAAATAGAGTAGGAATACGAAAGAAAAAGAGGAAACGGAGCAGGACTAAAGTCCTACTAGGACTCCAAAAGGGCGGTGGCGGCGGCCTCCTGGCGCATGGCGCGCGCGGCGCGGGCGATGGCCTGGCCGGCCGGCTGCTGGCTGGGCCTTGGCCCAGGGCGCTGCAAGATTTTTTTTAATCGGTTTTGCGCGCAGAAAAACACAGCAAAGAAAATCTAAACGAACTCAAAAAAATCTAAAGTAAATTTTCCCCGACTCCTAAAAATGAGTCGAACAAAATGAACTTTACTCCGGACCTAAAATGCAATTTTCGAAAACGCGCATTTTTCCCTATCCAAAAGAAATGCAAATAAACTCCGGCAAACCAAAATTTGACTTATTCATTAAATCTTCATTTTTCCTAAATTTGGGAAAGTCATATTATTCCCTCTCTTATATTTTTGGATATCGGAAAAATTATTGAAGATGAAATAAATAAATCAAATGATCCTCTTTTCAAATTCGAGAAAATCTCAAATATGAAAATAACGAAATCTCCAACTCTCTCCGAAGGTCCTTGAGTTGCGTGAAATTTCTAGGATCGACCAAAATGCAAGAAAATATGATATGCGTGATGATCTAATGCATAACATTCCAAATTGAAAATTTGGGATGTTACAAACCTACCCCCCTTAAGATGAATCTCGCCCTCGAGATTCGGGTTGGCTAGAAAATAGGTGAGGGTGGTCCTTGAGCAAATCTTCTTCTCTTTCCCAGGTGGCTTCATCCTCTGAGTGGTGGTTCCACTAAACTTTGCAAAATTTGATAACCTTGCTGCGAGTAACTCTGCTGGCATAATCGGGAATCTTGACTGGCTTTTCCTCATATGTTAAGTCATCTTTCAACTGAATGGCTTCGAGTGGCACGGTATCTCTTAGCGGTACCTCCGCCATCTCGGCATGACATTTCTTCAGCTGAGAAACATGGAATACATCATGAACTCCTGACAGCTCCTCTGGTAATTCCAACTTATAAGCGACTTCTCCCATACGTTGCAAGATCTTATACGGTCCAACGAAACGCGATGCTAATTTTCCCTTAACTCCAAAGCGCTTAACTCCTCGAAGTGGGGATACTCGAAGATAAACTCTGTCTCCGGTTTCGTAAACTGTCTCCTTGCGTTTAGAATCTGCGTAGCTCTTCTGCCTGGACTGGGCTACCTTGAGCCTATCGCGAATCAACTTAACTTTCCGTTCAGACTCCTTAATCAAATCTGGTCCAAAGAATTTACGGTCTCCAACTTCATCCCATGACAACGGTGTCCCGCACCTCATTCCATATAAAGCTTCGAAAGGTGCCATCTTCAAACTGGTTTGGTAACTGTTGTTATAAGAAAACTCCGCATACGGCAAGTTATCGTCCCAACTAGATCCATAATCTAGTGCACAAGCTCTCAGCATATCTTCCAAAATCTGATTGACTCTCTCGGTCTGTCCATCTGTCTGCGGATGAAAAGCTGTGCTGAACTCTAGTCTGGTTCCTAAAGTTTCATGCAACTGATTCCAAAACTTTGAGGTAAATTGGGTTCCTCTATCTGATACGATACTCCTCGGAACTCCATGCAAACAAATGATTCTAGTCATGTATATCTTTGCCAACTTAGCACTGGTGTAAGTGGTCTTAACTGGAATCAAATGTGCTACCTTCGTCAAACGATCAACTACTACCCATATCGAGTCATAGCCTGCTTTCGTCCTGGGTAATCCTGTGATAAAATCCATGCCTATCTTATCCCACTTCCATTCGGGTATCGGCAATGGTTGCAACAATCCTGCTGGCTTCTGATGCTCTGCCTTTACTATCTGACATACGTCACAAACTGCTACATATGCTGCAATATCCTTCTTCATTCCGGTCCACCAGAATGTTTCCTTTAAATCCAAATACATCTTGGTATTCCCTGGGTGAATCGAGTACGGTGAATCATGTGCCTCTTGCAAAATCAACTTCCTGATCTCCGGGTCATTGGGCACATAAACACGGTCCTCAAACCATAGGGTATCGTGTTCATCCTCACGAAATCCCTTTGCTTTTCCTTCGCTCAATTTCTCTTTTATAGCAGCAATCTCCTTGTCAGATTTCTGATCTTCTCTGATCTTATCCATCAATGTTGACTGAATCTCCAATGCTGCTACATAGCCTCTCGGAACTATTTCCAAGCATAGCTCACGAAGGTTTTCTGCTAACTCCTTGGGTATTTTCCCCGTCATTAGGGTGTTGACATGGCTCTTACGGCTCAATGCATCAGCTACTACATTAGCTTTTCCGGGATGGTAATGCAATCTCATATCATAATCCTTGATGAGCTCCAACCTTCTCCTTTGTCTGAGGTTCAACTCCTTCTGCGTGAATATGTACTTCAAACTCTTGTGGTCCGTGTACACCTCACAATGATTTCCAATGAGGAAATGTCTCCACGTTTTCAGTGCATGCACTACAGCTGCTAACTCCAAATCATGCGTGGCATGATTTAACTCATGAGGCTTCAGTTGCCGTGAAGCATACGAAACAACTCTTCCTTCCTGCATAAGCACTGCTCCAAGTCCTCGACGTGAAGCGTCGCAATACACCTCATAATCCTTGGTCTGATCTGGCAAAATCAATACTGGTGAGGTGACCAAACGTTTCTTCAACTCCTGGAAACTAGCCTCACACTCCTCAGTCCATTTGAACTTAGTATCCTTCTTCAACAACTCGGTCATAGGCTTTGCAATCTTTGAAAAGTTCTCAATGAATCTCCGGTAGTATCCTGAGAGTCCAAGAAAACTCCGGATCTCTCCAACTGTTGTTGGTGCTTCCCATTCGGTTACGGTCTCAACCTTTGTGGGGTCAACTGCTATACCTTCTCCGGATATAACGTGTCCGAGGAATCCAACTTCCTTCAACCAAAACTCACATTTGCTGAATTTGGCGTATAACTGATGTTCCCTTAGCTTCTCCAAAACCAAACGCAAATGTTCCTTATGCTCCTCTTCATTCTTTGAATAAACCAGGATGTCATCAATGAACACTACGACGAACTTATCCATAAACACTTTGTTCATCAGGTTCATAAAATAGGCAGGTGCGTTAGTCAATCCAAATGACATAACGGTATACTCATACAGTCCATATCTCGTGGTGAATGCTGTCTTAGGTATGTCCTGCTCTCAAATCTTCAATTGATGGTACCCTGATCGCAAATCGATCTTGGAAAACACTTTAGCTCCTTGCAACCGATCAAACAGATCGTTGATCATTGGCAGTGGGTACTTATTCTTGATGGTTACTTCATTCAATCCCCGATAATCTACAACCATCCTTAATGATCCATCCTTCTTTTCCACTAGAAGTACGGGTGATCCCCAAGGCGAAGCACTTGGCCGAATGTAACCTTTATCCAATAACTCCTTAATCTGGTTCTTAATTTCCACCAAATCGTTTCCTGGCATCCTATATGGTCTCTTTGATATTGGCCCAGTGCCTGGCAATAACTCAATCAAAAACTCAATGTCTCTATCCGGTGGCATGCCTGGCAATTCTTCAGGAAATACATCAGGAAAATCCTTTACCACTGGTACTTCCTCCTGCACAACTCCTGATAAGGAATTTACTTGTGTCCTGTTTGGCACATGCCGGGATACATACTTGATCCTTCTTCCTTCTGGTGTGGTAAGCAAAATTGTCTTACTGGCGCAATCGATGTTTCCTCCATTCATCGACAGCCAATCCATACCAAGAATCACATCCAAACTTTGGGATTCCAATATAATTAAATCCGTTGGGAAAACATGCCTTCCTATACTTAATGGTACTTGGAAACATCCTTGTCTGGCCATGTACTCTGCTCCTGGTGAGCTTACTAGCATTGGTGTCCTAAGAGCTTGGGTTGGAGGCATCTGAGGGTTTAGTAGATATGAGATTTAAGAATAGAGGGGGTCTAAAGGGAAAACACTACCCATATGCACATGAGCAAATGCACACAAAATCACTTCAATCAATCAAACAAGGGCTTACAATCGGTCTAAAACTATCGCAAAAGTGCTCGACTATAAGGTTTACAGGGGGGGATACTACTACTATCTGGTGGTCATCTAGAAATTTGAACCGGTGGAAGACTCCATGATATCTGCTCCAGCTTCGTCTTCAAAGTCGGGTTCACTTGGGTCCGAATCGGTGTCGTCGATGATGATGTAGTTGTCCGGACATGCGACGTACTCGTCCTCCTCCTTGGATGCTAACTTCCTCTTGAGTTCTTCAATCTCCTGCTTAAGATCGCCATTGTGCCTTGCTAGAGCTACGATCTCGTCCATGTAGTCCTTGCGTGTAGACTTCAGTTCTCCTTCTAGCTCGATAATCCTTGCCTTCGCATTCTTCAACTCTATCATATCATTGCACATCTGGTTCTCGTGGCGTCGAATGTGCTGGTTCAACTCCTGGATGAAAGATGCAATGGATCTATCCTTCTTGGTGCTGACTAACTCCCATTGTTTATCTCGGCGTCCGCAAATCTGGTAGATAGTGTCCTTGAGGTCTTCTTAGTAAACTTCTCCAATGCGTCATATGGTGATATGAGCTGCCATGCTCCTTCCCAGACTCCAGGTTGGTGCATTGAAAACACTATCTATAGGCTTCGTGATTGGCGCGAATGTTCTTCCCGGAACGTGAGCTTGAATCTTCCAGCACTCCTCTTCAGGAAGAGTGGCGTTGAAGGTTCCCGTGAAGCTTGGCAATCCAATGTTCAGGTACTTGGTGACTTCCTTCAGGTGAAATCCAAATGGTGTGCCTTCATACGGTTGAGCGTACCTAATCTTCGAGTTCGTCATCCTAAAAGAGTAGAAAAGATGAGAAGTTTAGAAAATGAGAAGAGAATGGTGATCTATGGCTTTAACTTAGTGGTCATGTCCTACAGTCAGCGTGTGCTCTGATACCAATCTCTGTCGCGACCCGACCCGAATGGATCAAGCGCTCTGTGCTCAGGTGTCATCCCTGGATCAGTAATGCTGACACCACACAGTACATCGAAGGATTTATAGCAGAGTGGCAATCACACACTTATTACATCGTTGTCTCAAAGAGAACTTATTACAATAAAAATGGCTTAAGGCCATCTAATAACGATAACAGCGGAAGGCTCGGAAGATAAATGGGTCCATCAACTCCAACGGCATCACTGAGTATAGAACCACGACCTAAAAGCACCTTACTCGTCGTCTGAAAAGTCTGCAACATGAAAGTTGCAGCCCGAAAACGGGTCAGCACATGGAATATGCTGGGCAAAGTAACACATAGAGAGTAATGGAATGAAACAGCTATACTATATGCATATATGGCTGGTGGAAAGCTCTATGGTTATAGTTTTTGCGTAAAGCCAGTTTTTCCCTACTGCAAAGGAATGAATTTATTTAACTATCATGGTGGTTGTGAAACATCGAGAATGGTTGACAGCATTCCAGATCCCAATTAAGTGAACAATTAAAACCCAACAATTAATTAGAAGTAACATGTTGAGATTCACATGATATTCAAGTACTAGATACTCAAGATGTCCATAACCGGGGACACGGCTAATCATGATTAGTTTGTACACTCTGCAGAGGTTTGCGCACTTTTCCCCACAAGACTCGATCGCCTCCATTGGTTTCTCGCACTACATGGTGTTTGAGAAACGGATGACCGAGACATAGTCTTTCAGAAGCGCTAGCACCTTACGATCGGGTAGACCGTACACCTACATCCCCTACATCTGCTAGTCTACCACTGTAAGAGTTCGCACAACTTAGTCAACTATGCCAGAGCCCATAATGGCTTGTGGCTGCACACGGAAGTTTCTAGCATGAAAAGATCTTATGATCCCTTTGAGCCTGGGTGGCGGTCCAAAATAAAAACAGGCAAGTCCTGATAGACATCAGGTGCCTCAATCCACCCAGATGTGTGTTTAAGTTGCCACCTTAGATAAACCATTAATTAACAATACTCACATCTGTCATGGATATCACTCACCCAATCCACGTCTACTAGCATAGCATGGCATAATAAGCAAACGTAGAAGTAACTCCCAAAGGTTTCATAATAATACAGGTAATAGGTACTACCTCATCTACTTCCCATCCCACAATTTAATTAGATCCTAATCATGCAATGTGTGAGAGATTGATCTAATGCAATAAAACATGGGTTGTAGAAAAAGGTATGATCAAAGTGTTACTTGCCTTGCTGAGAATCCGCGAGTCCTAAGGATTCGAAGTAACAAGCGGCGCAATCCGGGTGATCTATCGCAGACAAACAACAAGCATACAATAAGTACTCATCTAATGCACAGGTAAAACTCGAACAAGAGAAAGAACCAGAAAGTTCAACTTAAGAACTCCGGTTGCAAAGAAAGAACGAACCGAACAAAGAAACGGAAAACAAACGGCGGAAGAAAACAACTCGGTTCTAGCAAGTTGAAACTAGGTCAAATTTTACTGGGGCAAAAACTTGTTTAAGTTGATTAGACGGAACGGCGGTTTCGAAACGAAACTCCAGGCGTTTGAATCACCTGATTCCGATAAACGAGCGAGAAGAAAGACTAGAACGAAGATCGGATCTGAGATCACGATCGCTGAAATAAATCCGACGAAAAAGAAAACGAAGAACGGTTAAACGAATGGGCGACGTTAACCGGGAAAAATCGGTGATCACGTTCGTTGAGACGAACGGTCCGAAAGAAGAACGAAAACCGATCTAGGGTTTTTGGAAAAGAAACCAAAAAAGAAACGGAAAACCGACCTAGGGTTTCGGAAGAAAACCGAAACAAAAACCGGAAGTAAAAGAAAAGAATCGGAGAGAAAACGGAATGGTTCTTTTAGGAAAAACCGGATCGGGGAAGAAAAAGAAAGGCGCGGCTACCTCGGGAGGCAGGCTCCGGCGGCGGCGGCTAAGGGCGGCGGCAGCTAGGCGGCGGCGGCTAGGCGGCGGCTTGGGGCTGCGCGCTACTGCTTGCTGCGGCTTAGGAGGAGAGAGTCTTGGGTTTTTGATGTGAGGAGAGGGGGGGTAGAGGGGTATTTATATTGGTGAGGGGAGGGGGTTTCTTGGGGTAGGGGACAAGAAATAGA
This sequence comes from Triticum urartu, assembly GCF_003073215.2. Lineage (NCBI taxonomy): Eukaryota > Viridiplantae > Streptophyta > Magnoliopsida > Poales > Poaceae > Triticum > Triticum urartu. Next base: position 701,698,266 of record NC_053024.1, on the reverse strand, counting down.
GTAGGAATAGGAAAGAAAAAGAGGAAACGGAGTAGGACTAAAGTCCTACTAGGACTCCAAAAGGGCGGCGGCGGCGGCCTCCTGGCGCCTGGCGCGCGCGGCGCGGGCGATGGCCTGGCCGGCCGGCTGTTGGCTGGGCCTTGGCCCAGGGCGCTGCAAGATTTTTTTTTTAATCGGTTTCGCGCGCAGAAAAACACAGAAAAAAAATCTAAACGAACTCAAAAAAATCTAAAGTAAATTGTCCCCGACTCCTAAAAATGAGTCGAACAAAATGAACTTTACTTCGGACCTAAAATGCAATTTTCGAAAACGCGCATTTTTCCCTATCCAAAAGAAATGCAAATAAACTCCGGCAAACCAAAATTTGACTTATTCATTAAATCTTCATTTTTCCTAAATTTGGGAAAGTCATATTATTCCCTCTCTTATATTTTTGGATATCGGAAAAATTATTGAAGATGAAATAAATAAATCAAATGATCCCCTTTTCAAATTCGAGAAAACTCTCAAATATGAAAATAACGAAATCTCCAACTCTCTCCGAAGGTCCTTGAGTTGCGTGAAATTTCTAGGATCGACCAAAATGCAAGAAAATATGATATGCATGATGATCTAATGCATAACATTCCAAATTGAAAATTTGGGATGTTACAAGCATCTTTCTTCTCCATAAGATATTTAATAGCAGCATGATCAGTGTGGATAGTTACTTTAGAATCAACAATATAAGGTCTGAACTTATCACAAGCAAATACAACTGCTAAAAGTTCTTTTTCAGTAGTAGCATAATTTCTTTGAGCATTGTCTAGAGTCTTACTAGCATAATGGATAACATTTAATTTCTTATCAACTCTTTGCCCTAGAACAGCACCTACAGCATAATCGCTAGCATCACACATAATTTCAAAGGGTAAATTCCAATCAGGTGGCTGAACAATAGGTGCAGAGACTAATGCTTTCTTAATTATTTCAAATGCTTCTACATAATCATCATCAAAGACAAATGGTATATCTTTTTGTAATAAATTAGTCAGAGGCCGAGAAATTTTTGAGAAGTTCTTAATGAACCTCCTATAAAATCCGGTGTGACCAAGGAAACTTCTTATACCTTTGATGTCCTTGGGACATGGCATATTTTCAATAGCATCAACCTTGGCTCACTAGTAGAAAACAGGGCTTTGGTCACGGGCCAATATTCACATTAGTCCTGGTTCAGTCATGAACCAGGACTAATGTGAGCATTGGTCCCGGTTCATGTGGTTAAGGCATTAGTCCCGGTTTACCTGAGCCCTTTAGTCCCGGTTTGAGAAACGAACCGAGACTAAAGGGTGCGATGCCCTTTAGTCCCGGTTTGTGTCTCAAACCGGGACTAAAGATTAGACATTTAGTCCCGGTTTGAGACACGAACCGGGACTAAATCCTTCGAGAGGTAGTTATATTACTACATCTACTAGTTAGGAAAATTTAAAAACTTAAATTTGGACATGTTTTGCAAAAAGTGTAGGGAAAATGTAAAACGGCTATAACTTTTGCATACGATGTCAGAAAAAAACGTATAATATATGAAAAAATTCAGCACGAAAATCCGCATTTGATGGAGACCGGCTACGGCTTGTTTGCAATTTTTAGAATCCTCAAATTCTAAAAGGAAAAAAAGTTATGCTCAAATTTCAGTTTTTTTGAATTTTTGTTAAATCTGGTCAAACTATGGTCAAACTACTTATTCAAGAAGTATTAGTGTTACTAAATAATTATTCAAGAATATTAGTGTTACTAAATAATTATTTCAGTTTTTTTGAATTTTGGTCAACTATGGTCAAACTATGGTCAAACTGTGGTCAAACAATGGTCAAACTACTTATTCAAGAAATATTAGTGTTACTAAATAATTATTTCAGTTTTTTGAATTTTGGTTAAATCTGGTCAAAATATGGTCAAACTGTGGTCAAACTAGGGTCAAACTGTGGTCAAACTACTTATTCAAGAAATATTAGTGTTACTAAATAATTATTGTTTTTAGAACAATAGTTTCAAACTCAAACAGTGAAATGTGTGACTTCATGCTCAAGCTAAATTCCTGAGGGTTAATAGGATTGACATCTTACTATTGTCAGGAAAACAACAAATGCAGACTTGGAAACGAGGGAGAATAGAACCCGGAACTTAAGCGTGCTCAGGCTGGAGTAGTGAGAGGATGGGTGACCGTTCGGGAAGTTAGATGATTTGGAATGATGAGTGGTGATTAGAGATTAAAGGTTAAATTGAGCAGTGATGAGGGGTGATTATAGATTAGAGGTTAAAATAATTCAAAATTTTGAAATTAAAAAAATTCTAAAAAAAATTCAATTTTTTTTTCAAAATAAATTCATAAAATGTCCTTTAGTACCGGTTGGTGTTACCAACCGGGACTAAAGGTGGACCTTCAGGCAGTAGCCACGTGGAGGGCCTTTAGTCCCGATTCTGGAACCGGGACTAAAGGGTCGGTACGACTAAAGGCCCTTTTTCTACTAGTGGCTTTATCAACTTCAATACCTCTTTCAAAAACTTTATGCCCCAAGACAATACCCTCATTAAGCATAAAGTGGCACTTTTCCCAATTCAAGACAAGATTAGTTTCTTCACATCTCTGCCAAACTCGATCAAGATTGCTCAAGCAATCATCAAAAGAAGATCCATAGAAGGAAAAGTTGTCCATGAAAACCACACAAATCTTTTCACAAAAGTCAGAAAATATAGCCATCATGCATCTTTGAAAGGTAGCAGGTGAAGGAAATATGCCCTAGAGGCAATAATAAAGTTATTATTTATTTCCTTATATCATGATAAATGTTTATTATTCATGCTAGAATTGTATTAACCGGAAACATAATACATGTGTGAATACATAGACAAACAGAGTGTCACTAGTATGCCTCTACTTGACTAGCTCGTTAATCGAAGATGGTTATGTTTCCTAACCATAAACAAAAGAGTTGTTATTTGATTAACGGGATCACATCATTAGGAGAATGATGTGATTGACATGACCCATTCCATTAGCTTAGCACCCGATCGTTTAGTATGTTGCTATTGCTTTCTTCATGACTTATACATGTTCCTATGACTATGAGATTATGTAACTCCCGTTTGCCGGAGGAACACTTTGTGTGCTACCAAACGTCACAACGTAACTGGGTGATTATAAAGGAGCTCTACAGGTGTCTCTAAAGGTACATGTTGGGTTGGCGTATTTCGAGATTAGGATTTGTCACTCCGATTGTCGGAGAGGTATCTCTGGGCCCTCTCGGTAATGCACATCACATAAGCCTTGCAAGCATTGCAACTAATGAGTTAGTTGTGAGATGATGTATTACGGAACGAGTAAAGAGACTTGCCGGTAACGAGATTGAACTAGGTATTAAGATACCGACGATCGAATCTCGGGCAAGTAACATACCGATGACAAAGGGAACAACGTATGTTGTTATGCGGTCTGGCCGATAAAGATCATCGTAGAATACGTAGGAGCCAATAGGAGCATCCAGGTTCCGTTATTGGTTATTGACTAGAGACGTGTCTCGGTCATGTCTACATTGTTCTCGAACCCGTAGGGTCCGCACGCTTAAGGTTTCGATGACAGTTATATTATGAGTTTATGAGTTTTGATGTACTGAAGGAGTTCGGAGTCCTGGATGAGATCGGGGACATGACGAGGAGTCTTGAAATGGTCGAGATGTAAAGATCGATATATTGGACGACTATATTCGGACATCGGAAAGGTTCCGAGTGATTCGGGTATTTTTCGGAGTACCGGAGAGTTACGGGAATACGTATTGGGCCTTATTGGGCCATACAGGAAAGAAGAAAAAGGGCCTCAAGGGTGGCCGCACCCCTCCCCTTGGTCTGGTCCGAATTGGACTAGGGAAGGGGGGCGCCCCCTTCCTTCCTTCTCCTTTTCCCTTCCTCTTTTCCTATTCCATATGGGAGGTGGAATCCTACTAGGACTAGGGAGTCCTAGTAGGACTCCACACTTGGCGCGCCCCCTCCTAGGGCCGGCCTCCTCCTCCCTTGGTCCTTTATATACGGGGGCAGGGGGCACCTCTAGACACAAGTTGATCCACGTGATCATATTCTTAGCCGTGTGCGGTGCCCCCTTCCACCATAGTCCTTGATAATATTGTAGTGGTGCTTAGGCGAAGCCCTGCGACAGTAGAACATCAAGATCGTCACCATGCCGTCGTGCTGATGGAACTCTTCCCCGACACTTTGCTGGATCAGAGTCCGGGGATCGTCATCGAGCTGAACGTGTGCTAGAACTCGGAGGTGCCGTAGTTTCGGTGCTTGATCGGTCGGGCCGTGGAGACGTACGACTACATCAACTAAGTTAACGCTTCCGTTGTCGATTTACAAGGGTACGTAGATCACACTCTCCCCCTCTCGTTGCTATGCATCACCATGATCTTGCGTGTGCGTAGGAAATTTTTTGAAATTACTATGAAACCCAAAAGTGGTATCAGAGCCTAGGTTTTATATGTTGATGTTATATGCACGAGTAGAACACAAGTGAGTTGTGGGCGATATAAGTCATACTGCTTACTAGCATGTCATACTTTGGTTCGGCGGTATTGTTGGACGAAGCGGCCCGGACCGACATTACGCGTACGCTTACGTGAGACCGGTTCTCCCGATGTGCTTTGCACATAGGTGGCTTGCGGGTGACAGTTTCTCCAACTTTAGTTGAACCGAGTGTGGCTACGCCTGGTCCTTGCGAAGGTTAAAACAGCACCAACTTGACAAACTATCGTTGTGGTTTTGATGCGTAGGTAAGATTGGTTCTTGCTTAAGCCCATAGCAGCCACGTAAACTTGCAACAACAAAGTAGAGGACGTCTAACTTGTTTTTGCAGGGCATGTTGTGATGTGATATGGTCAAGACATGATGCTAAATTTTATTGTATGAGATGATCATGTTTTGTAACCGAGTTATCGGCAACTGGCAGGAGCCATATGGTTGTCGCTTTATTGTATGCAATGCAATCGCGCTGTAATGCTTTACTTTATCACTAAGCGGTAGCAATAGTCATGGAAGCATAAGATTGGCGATACGACAACGATGCTACGATGGAGATCAAGGTATCGCGCCGGTGACGATGGTGATCATGACGGTGCTTCGAAGATGGAGATCACAAGCACAAGATGATGGTGGCCATATCATATCACTTATATTGATTGCATGTGATGTTTATCTTTTATGCATCTTATCTTGCTTTGATTGACGGTAGCATTATTAGATGATCTCTCACTAATTATCAAGAAGTGTTCTCCCTGAGTATGCACCGTTGCGAAAGTTCTTCGTGCTGATCGGGTGTGATAGGCTCTACGTTCAAATACAACGGGTGCAAAACAGTTGCACACGCAGAATACTCAAGTTATACTTGATGAGCCAAGCATATACAGATATGGCCTCGGAACATGGAGACCGAAAGGTCGAGCGTGAATCATATAGCAGATATGATCAACATAGCGATGTTCACCAATGAAACTACTCCATCTCACGTGATGATCAGACATGGTTTAGTTGATTTGGATCAGGTAATCACTTAGAGGATTAGAGGGATGTCTATCTAAGTGGGAGTTCTTAAGTAATATGATTAATTGAACTTAAATTTATCATAAACTTAGTCCTGGTAGTATTTTGCAAATTATGTTGTAGATCAATAGCTCGCGTTGTTGCTTCCCTGTGTTTATTTTGATATGTTCCTAGAGAAAATTGTGTTGAAAGATGTTAGTAGCAATGATGCGGATTGGATCCGTGATCTGAGGTTTATCCTCATTGCTGCACAGAAGAATTATGTCCTTGATGCACCGCTAGGTGACGGACCTATTGCAGGAGCAGATGCAGACTTTATGAACGTTTGGCTAGCTCAATATGATGACTACTTGATAGTTTAGTGCACCATGCTTAATGGCTTAGAATCGGGACTTCAAAGACGTTTTGGACGTCATGGAGCATATGAGATGTTCCAGGAGTTGAAGTTAATATTTCAAGCAAATACCCGAGTTGAGAGATATGAAGTCTCCAACAAGTTCTATAGCTAAAAGATGAAGGAGAATCGCTCAACTAGCGAGCATGTGCTCAGATTGTCTGAGTACTACAATCGCTTGAATCAAGTGGGAGTTAATCTTCCAAATAATATAGTGATTGGCAGAATTCTCTAGTCACCATCACCAAGTTAGTAGAACTTCGTGATGAACTATGATATGCAAGGGATAACGGAAACGATTCCCAAGCTCTTCGTAATGCGGAAATTGACGAAGGTAGAAATCGAGAAAAACATCAAGTGTTGATGGTAGACAAGACCACTAGTTTCAAGAAAAGGGCAGAGGGAAGAAGGGGAACTTCAAGAAGAACAGCAAGCAAGTTGCTGCTCAAGTGAAGAAGCCCAAGTCTGGTCCTAAGCCTGAGACTAAGTGTTTCTACTACAAAGGGACTGGTCACTGGAAGCGGAACTACCCCAAGTGATTGGCAGATAAGAAGGATGGCAAAGTGAACATAAGTATATTTGATATACATGTTATTGATGTGTACTTTACTAGTGTTTATAGCAACCCCTCAGTATTTGATACTAGTGATCATAATATTGAAACCAAAAGAAGCAAAGTTAATAATGATAGTGCAACTTATTTGTAGCACCGCCGTTTAGGTCATATTGGTGTAAAGCGCATGAAGAAACTCCATGCTGATGGGATTTTGGAATCACTTGATTATGAATCACTTGATGCTTGCGAACCATGCCTCATGGGCAAGATGACTAAGACTCCGTTCTCCGGAGCGAGCAACTGACTTATTGGAAATAATACATACTGATGTATGCGGTCCGATGAGTGTTAAGGCTCACGGCAAGTATCGTTATTTTCTGAACTTCACAGATGATTTGAGCAGATATGGGTATATCTACTTGATGAAACATAAGTCTGAAACATTTGAAAAGTTCAAACAATTTCAGAGTGAAGTGGAAAATCATCGTGACAAGAAAATAAAGTTTCTACGATCTGATCACGGAGACAAATATTTGAGTTACGAGTTTGGTCTTCAACAAAAACAATGTGGAATAGTTTCACAAACTCATGCCACATGGAACACCACAGCATAATGGTGTGTCCGAACATCATAACCGTACTTTATTGGATATAGTGCAATCTATGATGTCTCTTACCGATCTACCACTATCGTTTTGGGGTTATGCATTAGAGACAGCTGCATTCACATTAAAAGGGCACCATCTGAATCCGTTGAGACGACGCCTTATGAACTATGGTTTGGCAAGAAACCAAAGTTATCGTTTCTGAAAGTTTGGGGCTGCGATGCTTATGTGAAAAAGCTTCAACCTGATAAGCTCGAACCCTAATCGGAGAAATGTGTCTTCATAGGATATCCAAAGGAGACTATTGGATACACCTTCTATCACAGATCCGAAGGCAAGACTTTTGTTGCTAAGTTCGGAAACTTTCTAGAGAAGGAGTTTCTCTCGAAAGAAGTGAGTGGGAGGAAAGTAGAACTTGAAGAGGTAACTATACCTGCTCCCTTATTGGAAAGTAGTGCATCACAGAAAACTGTTTCTGTGACACCTACACAAGTTAGTGAGGAAGCTAATGATGATGATCATGAAACTTCAGAACAAGATACTACTAAACCTCGTAGATCAACCAGAGTGAGATCCGTGCCAGAGTGGCACGGTAATCCTGTTCTGGAAGTCATGCTACTAGATCATGATGAACCTACGAACTATGAAGAAGCGATGGTGAGCCCAGATTCTGCAAAATGGCTTGAAGCCATGAAATCTGAGATGGGATCCATGTATGAGAACAAAGTATGGACTTTGGTTTGACTTGCCCGATGATCGGCACGCAATTGAGAATAAATGGATCTTCAAGAGGAAGACGGACGCTGATAGTAGTGTTACTATCTACAAAGCTAGAATTGTCGCAAAAAGGTTTTCGACAAGTTCAAGGTGTTGACTATGATAAGAGTTTCTCACTCGTATCTATGCTTAAGTCTGTCCGAATCATGTTAGCAATTGCCGCATTTTATGAAATCCAGCAAATGGATGTCAAAACTGCATTCCTGAATGGATTTCTGGAAGAAGAGTTGTATATGATGCAGTCGGAAGGTTTTGTCGATCCAAAAGGAGCTAACAAAGTGTGCAAGCTCCAGCGATCCATTTATGGACTGGTGCAAGCCTCTCGGAGTTGGAATAAACGCTTTGATAGTATGATCAAAGCATATAGTTTTATACAGACTTGCGGTGAAGCCTGTATTTACAAGAAAGTGAGTGGGAGCACTACAGCATTTCTGATAAGTATATGTGAATTACATATTGTTGATCGGAAATAATGTAGAATTATTCTGCAAAGCATAAAGGAGTGTTTTTAAAGAAGTTTTTCAAAGAAAGACCTCGGTGAAGCTGCTTACATATTAAGCATCAAAATCTATAGAGATAGATCAAGACGCTTGATAAGTTTTTTCAATGAGTACATACCTTGACAAAATTTTGAAGTAGTTCAAAAATGGAACAGTCAAAGAAAGAGTTCTTGGCTGTGTTACAAGGTATGAAATTGAGTAAGACTCAAAGCCCGACCACGGCAGAAGATAGAAAGAGAATGAAAGTCATTCCCTATGCCTCAGCCATAGGTTCTATAAAGTATGCCATGATGTGTACCAGATCTATTGTATACCATGATCTCACTCTGTGTTAAGCAAGGGAGTACAATAGTGATCTAAGAGTAGATCACTGGACATTGGTCAAAATTATCCTTAGTGGAATAAGGAAATATTTCTCGATTATGGAGGTGACAAAAGGTTCGTCGTAAAAGGTTACGTCGATGCAAGTTTTGACACAGATCTGGATGACTCTAAGTCTCGATTTAGATACATATTGAAAGTGGGAGCAATTAGCTAGAGTAGCTCCGTGCAGAGCATTGTAGACATAGAATTCGCAAAATACTTACGGATCTGTATGTGACAAACCCATTGACTAAAATTATCTCACAAGCAAAACATGATCACACCTTAGTACTCTTTGGGTGTTAATCACATAAATGATGTGAACTAGATTATTGACTCTAGTAAACCCTTTGGGTATAGGTCACATGACGATGTGAACTATGGGTGTTAATCACATGGTGATGTGAACTCTTAGTGTTGTATCACATGGCGATGTGAACTAGATTATTGACTCTAGTGCAAGTGGGAGACTGAAGGAAATATGCCCTAGAGGCAATAATAAAGTTATTATTTATTTCCTTATATCATGATAAATGTTTATTATTCATGCTAGAATTATATTAACCGGAAACATAATACATGTGTGAATACATAGACAAACAGAGTGTCACTAGTATGCCTCTACTTGACTAGCTCGTTAATCGAAGATGGTTATGTTTCCTAACCATAAACAAAAGAGTTTTTATTTGATTAACGGGATCACATCATTAGGAGAATGATGTGATTGACATGACACATTCCATTAGCTTAGCACCCGATCGTTTAGTATGTTGCTATTTCTTTCTTCATGACTTATACATGTTCCTATGACTATGAGATTATGCAACTCCCGTTTGCCGGAGGAACACTTTGTGTGCTACAAAACGTCACAATGTAACTGGGTGATTATAAAGGAGCTCTACAGGTGTCTCCAAAGGTACATGTTGGGTTGGCGTATTTCGAGATTAGGATTTGTCACTCCGATTGTCGGAAAGGTATCTCTGGGCCCTCTCGGTAATGCACATCACATAAGCCTTGCAAGCATTGCAACTAATGAGTTAGTTGTGAGATGATGTATTACAGAACGAGTAAAGAGACTTGCCGGTAACGAGATTGAACTACGTATTAAGATACCGACGATCGAATCTCGGGCAAGTAACATAGCGATGACAAAGGGAACAACGTATGTTGTTATGCGGTCTGACCGATAAAGATCTTCGTAGAATATGTAGGAGCCAATATGAGCATCCAGGTTCCGCTATTGGTTATTGAGTAGAGACGTGTCTCGGTCATGTCTATATAGTTCTCGAACTCGTAGGGTCCGCACGCTTAACGTTCGATCCATCTATGGACTGGTGCAAGCATCTCGGAGTTGGAATATACGCTTTGATAAGTTGATCAAAGCATATAGTTTTATACAGACTTGCGATGAAGCCTGTATTTACAAGAAAGTGAGTGGGGGCACTACAACATTTTTGATAAGTATATGTGAATGACATATTGTTGATCAGAAATAATGTAGAATTATTCTGCAAAGCATAAAGGAGTGTTTGAAAGGAATTTTCCAAAGAAAGACCTCGGTGAAGCTGCTGACATATTGAACATCAAGATCTATAGAGATAGATCAAGACGCTTGATAAGTTTTTTTTCAATGAGTACATACCTTGACAAGATTTTGAAGTAGTTCAAAATAGAACAGTCAGAGAAAGAGTTCTTCTCTGTGTTACAAGGTGTGAAGTTGAGTAAGACTCAAAACCCGACCACGACAGAAGATAGAAAGAGAATGAAAGTCATTCCCTATGCCTCAGCCATAGGTTCTATAAAGTATGCCATGCTATGTACCAGATCTATTGTATACCCTAAACTGATTTTGGCAAGGTAGTACAATAGTGATCTAGGAGTAGATCACTGGACAACGGTCAAAATTATCCTTAGTGGAATAAGGATATGTTTCTCGATTATGGAGGTGACAAAAAGGTTCGTCGTAAAGGGTTACGTCGATGCAAGTTTTGACACTAATCCAGATGACTCTAAGTCTCAATCTGGATACATATTGAAAGTGGGATCAATTAGCTAGAGTAGCTCTGTGCAGAGCATTGTTGACATAGAAATTTTCAAAATACATACGGATCTGAATGTGGCAGACCCGTTGACTAAACTTCTCTCACAAGCAAAACATGATCAATTTTTGGGTCTTAATCACATAGCGATGTGAACTAGATTATTGAATCTAGTAAACCCTTTGGGTGTTAGTCACATGGAGATGTGAACCAATCACATAAAGATGTGAACTATTCATGTTAAATCACATGGCGATGTGATCTAGATTATTGACTCTAGTGCAAGTGGGAGACTGAAGGAAATATGCCCTAGAGGCAATAATAAAGTTATTATTTATTTCCTTATATCATGATAAATGTTTATTATTCATGCTAGAATTGTATTAACCGGAAACATAATACATGTGTGAATACATAGACAAACAGAGTGTCACTAGTATGCCTCTACTTGACTAGCTCGTTAATCAAAGATGGTTATGTTTCCTAACCATAAACAAACAGTTGTTATTTGATTAACGGGATCACATCATTAGGTGAATGATCTGATTGACACGACCCATTCCATTAGCTTAGCACCCGATCATTTAGTATGTTGCTATTGCTTTCTTCATGACTTATACATGTTCCTATGACTATGAGATTATGCAACTCCCGTTTGCCGGAGGAACACTTTGTGTGCTACCAAACGTCACAACGTAAATGGGTGATTATAAAGGTGCTCTAGAGGTGTCTCCAAAGGTACATGTTGGGTTGGCGTATTTTGAGATAAGGATTTGTCACTCCGATTGTCGGAGAGGTATCTCTGGGCCCTCTCGGTAATACACATCACATAAGCCGTGCAAGCATTGCAACTAATGAGTTAGTTGTGAGATGATGTATTACGGAACGAGTAAAGAGACTTGCCGGTAACGAGATTGAACTAGGTATGGGATACCGACGATCGAATCTCGGGCAAGTAACATACCGATGACAAAGGGAACAACGTATGTTGTTATGCGGTCTGACCGATAAAAGATCTTCGTAGAATATGTAGGAGCCAATATGAGCATCCAGGTTCCGCTATTGGTTATTGACGGAGACGTGTCTCGGTCATGTCTACATTGTTCTCGAACCCGTAGGGTCCGCACGCTTAAGGTTTCGATGACAGTTATATTATGAGTTTATGAGTTTTGATGTACCGAAGGAGTTCGGAGTCCCGGATGAGATCGGGGACATGACGAGGAGTCTCGAAATGGTCGAGACGTAAAGATCGATATATTGGACGACTATATTCGGACATCGGAAAGGTTCCGAGTGATTCAGGTATTTTTCGAAGTACCGGAGAGTTACGAGAATACGTATTGGGCCTTATTGGGCCATACGGGAAAGAAGAAAAAGGGCCTCAAGGGTGGCCGCACCCCTCCCCTTGGTCTGGTCCGAATTGGACTTGGGAAGGGGGGCGCCCCCTTCCTTCCTTCTCCTTTTCCCTTCCTCTTTTCCTATTCCACATGGGAGGTGGAATCCTACTAGGACTAGGGAGTCCTAGTAGGACTCCACACTTGGCGCGCCCCCTCCTAGGGCCGGCCTCCTCCTCCCTTGCTCCTTTATATACGGGGGCAGGGGGGCACCTCTAGACACATGTTGATCCACGTGATCATATTCTTAGCCATGTGCGGTGCCCCCTTCTACCAAAGTCCTCGATAATATTGTAGTGGTGCTTAGGCGAACCCCTGCGACAGTAGAACATCAAGATCGTCACCACGCCGTCGTGCTGACGGAACTCTTCCCTGACACTTTGCTGGATCGGAGTCCGGGGATCGTCATCGAGCTGAACGTGTGCTAGAACTCGGAGGTGTCGTAGTTTCGGTGCTTGATCGGTCGGGCCGTGGAGACGTACGACTACATCAACTAAGTTAACGCTTCCGTTGTCGATCTACAAGGGTACGTAGATCACACTCTCCCCCTCTCGTTGCTATGCATCACCATGATCTTGCGTGTGCGTAGGAATTTTTTTGAAATTACTACGAAACCCAACAGCAGGTGCATTACATAAACCAAAAGGCATACGTCTATAAGCAAAAGTACCAAAAGGGCATGTAAAAGTAGTCTTTGATTGATCTTTAGCGGACATGGGTATTTGAGAGAAACCAGAATAACCATCTAGAAAGCAGTAATGTGTATGCTTGCATAATCTTTCTAGCATTTGATCGATAAAAGGTAAGGGGTAATGATCTTTCTTAGTAGCCTTATTTAATTTGCGGGAATCAATTACCATCCTATAACCTGTAATAATTCTTTGTGGAATCAATTCATCTTTATCATTAGGAACAACAGTAATACCTCCCTTCTTAGGGACACAATGAACATGACTTACCCACTCACTATCAGCAACGGGGTAAATTATACCTGCCTCCAGAAGCTTTAGTATTTCTTTTCTTACCACTTCTTTCATTTTAGGATTCAGACGTCGTTGAGGATCACGAACTGGTTTGGCATCTGCTTCCAAATTTATTTTGTGTTGACATAGAGTGGGACTAATGCCCTTAAGATCATCAAGAGTATATCCAATAGCAGCACGGTACTTCTTCAGAGTTTTCAATAATCTTTCTTCTTCATGCTCTGAAAGGTTAGCACTCATAATAACAGGATATATCTTCTTTTCATCAAGATAAGCATATTTAAGATTATCAGGCAACGGTTTAAGCTCAAACACGGGATCACCCTTAGGTGGAGGGGGATCCCCTAGGATTTCAACAGGCAAGTTGTGTTTCAGAATAGGTTCCTGTTTAATGAATACTTCATCTATTTCCCTTATTTCATTCATAAACATATCATTCTCATGGTCTAGCAAATATTGTTCTAAAGGATCGCTAGGAGGTACGGCCATAGAAGCAAGACCAATAATTTCATCCTTACTAGGCAATTCTTCTTCATGGTGCTGTTTACTAAATTTCGAGAAATTAAACTCATGAGTCGTATCATCTAAGCCGACAGTAACAACATCCCTTGTGCAATCTATGGTAGCATTAACAGTATTTAAGAAGGGTCTACCAAATATAATGGGACAAAAGCTATCTTGTGGGGAACCAAGAACAAGAGAATCAGCAGGATATTTAGTTTTCCCACACAAGACTTCAACATCTCTAACAATTCCCATTGGTGAAATAGTATCTCTATTAGCAAGTTTAATGATAACATCAATTTCTTCTAACTCAATAGGTGCAATGTCATGCATAATTTCTTTGTATAAGTCAATAGGTATTGCACTAGCACTAGCACCCTTATCACATAAGCCATGATAACAATGTTCTCCTATTTTAACAGAAATAACAGGCACGCCTACCACAGGTCTATTTTTATCTTTAGCACAAGGTTTAGCAATTCTAGCAGTTTCACCGCAGAACTGAATAACATGCCCATCAATATTATCAGACAAGAGATCTTTAACAACAGCAATATTAGGTTCTACTTTAACTTGCTCAGGAGGTGTATATGTTTTAATATTGCTTTTACGAACCACGGTTGAAGCTTTAGCATGATCCTTTATCCTAACAGGGAAAGGTGGTTTCTCAACATAACAAGTAGGAACAATTGGATCATTATAAGTGACAGTCTTTTCTTCAACTTTAATAGGTGCAGCTACTTTTACTTCTATGGGAGGATGATATTTAAACCACTTCTCCTTAGGGAGATCAACATAAGTAGCAAAAGATTCACAGAAAGAAGCTATTATCTCATAATCAAGTCCATATTTAGTGCTAAACTTACGGAAAATATTGGTATCCATAAAAGATTTAACACAATCAAACTTAGATGTCTTACCTGACTCCTTACCTTTGTCGAGATCCCAATCTTCTGAGTTGCGTTTAATTCTATCCAATAAATCCCATCTAAATCCAATAGTCTTCATCATAAAAGAGCCAGCACAAGAAGTATCGAGCATGGTGCGATTATTTTCAGAAAGCCGAGCACAAATTTTTTGAAGAATTGTTTCTCTTGGGAGCTCATGATTGGGGCATGAATATAACATTGATTTAAGACCCCCCCCCCAAGCTTGAGCGATGCTTTCTCCTTCGCGAGGCCAAAAATTATATATATAATTGCGGTCACGATGAACAAGAAGCATAGGGTAATACTTTTGATGAAATTCCAATTTCAATCTTCTATAGTTCCATGATCTCGTATCATCACATAGCCTATACCATGTCAATGTGTCTCCTTTCAAAGATAAAGGGAAGACTGATAGCCCACAAGTATAGGGGATCGCAACAGCTTTCGAGGGTAGAGTATTCAACCCAAATTTATTGATTCGACACAAGGGGAGCCAAAGAATATTCTCAAGTATTAGCAGCTGAGTTGTCAATTCAACCACACTTGGAAACTTAGTATCTGCAGCAAAGTGTTTAGTAGCAAAGTAATATGATAGTGGTGGTAGCGGCACCAAAATTAAAGACAGCAAAAGTAATATTTTTGGTATTTTGTAGTGATTGTAACAGTAGCAGCGGGAAAGTAAATAAGCGTAAACCAGTATATGGAAAACTCGTAGGCACCGGATCAGTGATGGATAATTATGCCAGATGCAGTTCATCATGTAACTGTCATAACATAGGGTGACACAGAACTAGCTCCATTTCATCAATGTAATGTAGGCATGTATTCCGTATATAGTCATACGTGCTTATGGAAAAGAACTTGCATGACATCTTTTGTCCTACCCTCCCGTGGCAGCGGGTTCCTATTGGAAACTAAGGGATATTAAGGCCTCCTTTTAATAGAGAACCGAAACAAAGCATTAGCACATAGTGAATACATGAACTCCTCAAACTATGGTCATCACCGGGAGTGGTCCCGATTATTGTCACTTCGGGGTTGCCGGATCATAACACATAGTAGGTGACTATAGACTTGCAAGATAGGATCAAGAACTCACATATATTCATGAAAACATAATAGGTTCAGATCTGAAATCATGGCACTTGGGCCCTAGTGACAAGCATTAAGCATAGCAAAGTCATAGCAACATCAATCTTAGAACATAATGGATACTAGGGATCAAACCCTAACAAAACTAACTCGATTACATGATAAATCGCATCCAACCCATCACCGTCCAGCAAGCCTACGATGCAATTACTCACGCACGGCGATGAGCATCATGAAATTGGTGATGGAGGATGCTTGATGATGACGATGGCGACGAATCCCCCTCTCCGGAGCCCCGAACGGACTCCAGATCAGCCCTCCCGGGAGGTTTTAGGGCTTGGCGACGGCTCCGTATTGTAAAATGCGATGATTTCTTCTCTTTGATTTTTTCTCTCCGAAAGCAAATATATAGAGTTGGAGTTGGCGTCAGAGGGTTTCCAGGGGGGCCACGAGGTAGGGGGGCGTGCCCTAGGGGGGGCGCCCCCACCCTCATGAGAAGGGTGTGGGCCCCCTGGTCTTCATCTTTGGCGAGGATTTTTTATTGTTTTTTCTAAGATGTTCTGTGGAGTTTCATGGCATTCCGAGAATATTTGTTTCCTGCACATAAAACAACACCATGGCAATTCTGCTGAAAACAGCGTCGGTCCGGGTTAGTTCCATTCAAATCATACAAGTTAGAGTCCAAAACAAGGGCAAAAGTGTTTGGAAAAGTAGATACGACGGAGACATATCAACTCCCCCAAGCTTAAACCCTTGCTTGTCCTCAAGCAATTCAGTTGACAAACTGAAAGAAAGAAAGAAAAACTTTTACAAACTCTGTTTGCTCTTGTTGTTGTAACTATGTCAAGCCAGCATTCAAGTTTTCAGCATAGATCATAACTAACCACATTTGCAATAATTCTCAGGTCTCACAATTACTCATATCAATAGCATAATCAACTAGCAAGTCATAATAATAAATCTCGGATGACAACACTTTCTCAAAACAATCATAATATGATATAACAAGATGGTATCTCGCTAGCCCTTTCTGAGAGCGCGAAACATAAATGCAGAGCACCTTTAAAGATCAAGGACTGACTAGACATTGTAATTCATGGTGAAAGAGATCCAATCATAGTCATACCCAATATAAATTAACAGTGATGAATGCAGATGACGGTTGTGCTCTCCAGCTAGTGCTTTTTAATAAGAGGGTGATGACTCAACATAAAAGTAAATGGACAGGTCCTTCGCAGAGGGAAGCAAGGATTTGTAGAGGTGCTAGAGCTCGGTTTTGAAATAGGGATAAATTGTATTTTGAGCGGTATACTTTCATTGTCAACGTAACAACTAAGAGATGGCGATATCTTCCATGCTAAACACATTATAGGCGGTTCCCAAACAAAATGGTAAAGTTTATACTCCCCTCCACCAACAAGCATCAATCCATGGCTTGCTCAAAACAACGAGTGCCTCCAACATACATCAGGTCCCAGGGGGAGTTTTGTTTGCAATTAATTTTGATTTAGTTTGCATAAAGCATGGGACTGGGCATCCTGGTGACCAGCCATTTTCTCGTGAGTGAGGAACGGAGTCCACTCCTCTTGAGAATAACCCGCCTAAGACGGAAGATAAGGACAGCCTTTGTTGATACATGAGCTATTCGAGCATACAAAACAGAATGTTTATTTGATGGTTTAGAGTTTGGCACATACAAATTTACTTGGAACGGCAGGTACCGCATATAGGAAGGTATGGTGGACTCATCTGGAATAACTTTGGGGTTTAAGGGATTGGATGCACAAGCAGTACTCCCGCTTAGTATAAGTGAAGGCTAGCAAAAGACTGGGAAGCGACCAACTAGAGAGCGACAACAGCCATGTACACGCATTAAAATTAATAAACATTGGATGCAAGCATGAGTAGGATATAATCCACCATGAACATAAATATCGTGAAGGCTATGTTGATTTTGTTTCAACTACATGCGTGAACATGTGCCAAGTCAAGTCACTTAAATCATTCAAAAGAGGATACCACCCCATCATACCACATCATAATCATCTCAATAGCATGTTGGCATACAAGGTAAATCATTATAACTCATAGCTAATCAAGCATGGCACAAGAAACTATGATCTCTAATTGTCATTGCAAACATGTTTATTCATAATAAGCTGAATCAAGAATGAGGGACTCATCATATTTACAAAAACAAAAGAGGTCAAGTTCATACCAGTTTTTCTCATCTCAGTCAGTCCATCATATATCATTATAATTGCCTTTCACTTGCACGACCGAACGGTGTGAATAATAATAAGAGTGCACGTGCATTGGACTAAGCTGTAATCTGCGAGCATTCAATAAATAGGAGAAGACAAGGCAATATGGGCTCTGGGTTAAATCAAAAATAATGCATATAAGAGCCACTTCAACTATTTAATTATGGTCTTCTCCTACTGACCCCCAAAGAAAAGAAAAGAAATAAAACTATTTACACGGGAAAGCTCCCAACAAGCAAAA
Source organism: Triticum urartu (assembly GCF_003073215.2). NCBI lineage: Eukaryota > Viridiplantae > Streptophyta > Magnoliopsida > Poales > Poaceae > Triticum > Triticum urartu. The sequence continues at coordinate 701,680,057 of NC_053024.1, read as the reverse complement.
GAAGAACGGGAAATATTTTTGGGTTTTCTTTTCAATTATTACTACTACAGCAAAAAAATAAACTACTACTAATTTTTTTGGTTTTTCTTAAGGTTTAACAAACACACAAGAAGGAAGCAGGAAAAAGAAAATAAACTAGCATGGATATTACAGTGAAAAAGTATGAGCACCGACATCTAGCAATGAGTGTGTGTGAGCATAAATGTAATGTCGGTGAGTAATACGTACTCCCCCAAGCTTAGACTTTTGGCCTAAGTTGGTCTATGGCCACGGCTGGCCTGGCGGATATCCATAATAATAGTTGTTGGGGTCGTACTGTGATGAGGAGGAATAGTTGGGATCATACTATGATGAAGAAGAAGACTCTGACTACCACTGGCTGACAGTCATCTCTAGATCCCAAGAATAAACAGATTGTCGTGGAGGCTCATCTTGTGGCTCCTGTTCCGGGCTGGTGCAGGATTCTTGTAAGATTGGACGGCAGCCCACGTAACGAGGTAGGGTCATACAAAATTAAACAAAGAAGGAGCAGGCAACGTAATAGTTTCAGGATGATGTTTGTTAAAGAACAGTTGATATTTAAGCTCTCCTGCCCTATTCTTAACAATAAAATCATGTGCCACCATACTTTTATGATCTAGATAAACACGGGGCAGCACCTTTTCTTCCTTCTCAGCATGCCTAATAGACGTGTGGCATAGACGCCTCCAAAGATGGGACCCTTAGTATGGTTCATACTTAACCGTCTAGCAATAATACCGCCCATACTAAAAGTGTTATCACTGTATAAACCGTGCTGCAGAATAATGATATCAGGGATACTCAGGTTTCCGCTGTTTCCGCATCCAATTAAACAACGACTAGCAAATAATGCAAAGTAGCGTAAAACAGGAAAATGTATGCTAGTGATTCGTACATCGGAAAACTTTCTAGTTTCTCCTATAGTGATAGTATCAATAAACCCAGCCACATCATCATGATGTGGTTCTTCTGTCTTGCCCTCAAAAGGGATTAAACAAATCCGACAGAAATCATAAAGTGACATCTCCTTATGCTCATCATATAAATGAAACTCCACCGTAGGTGGCGAGTTCCTAGAATGAAAATGAAAGTTTTGCACAAAAGTATTTGTGAGTAAGAGATACTGATCGCATTGGTCGTGGAGGAAAGCGGTGAGGCCTGCATTGTGAGCCAATTCATGAAAATCTTCATAGATACCGGCTGCTCTCAAGAAATCTTCAGAAGGCCATTCACACGCCCGAATTTCCGTGGTGCGCGGCAAATTATACTTAGGCTTCGGTGCCTTTTCCTTGGAGCTTTGGCTCGATGAGCCCCTCAAAAATCTCCTCATTATTTTTCTGAAACAATCTGAAATTTTTAGTAACTTCAAACAAAAGTAAACAAACTTCAATAAAACTGATAGAAACTACTCCTACAAGTGCCTAAAGCCTAAATCAAGCATTAGAACTACTTGGAACCATATAAATTTGACATGTAAGCTCAAGAACATGGTCACCTATGCAGCACAAATTTGCAAAGAATAAAGCACTAGAATGAAAACTAATTGGACCAATGAAGGAGTCACATACCAAGGAACAATCTCCCCAAGCAGTTTTGCGAGAGGTGCTTTGAGCAAGGAGATCGAAAATCACAGCAAAAGTGGCTGGAACTCGTGCTTGAGTTGGTTTTTCGGGTTTGTGTGAGACAGAGGAAGAAGATGGGTGCTGGGATAAGTGGAGGAGGGCCACCGTGGGCCCACGAGGCAGGGGGCGCGCCCACCACCCTCGTGGCCAGGTGGCAGCTCCTCCGGCGGTAATTTTTGCACATTAAATTCTCAAATATTCCCGAAAAAATCATATTAAATTGGCATGGCATTCTGAGGACTTTTATTTTCAGGATATTTTTATATTGCATGGATAAGTTAGGAAACAGACAGAAAATACTATTTTTTACTTTATTTAATATAAATAACAGAAAGTAAAAGTGGGGTACAGAAGTTTGTGCTTCTAGTTTCATCCATCTCATGCTCATCAAAAAGAATCCACTAACAAGGTTGATCAAGTCTTGTTAACAAACTCGTTCCGATAATCATGAAACCGGAGAAATTTCGAATAACACTAAGTTACCTCAACGGGGATATGCACATCCCCAATAATAAGAATATCATATTTCTTCTTGACAGTAGGAAGAGGAAATTCAAAACCTCCAAATATAATCGATGGAATTTTTCCAAAAGAGTTGATACTATGAACTTGGGGTTGTTTCCTCGAAAAGTGTACCGTACGCTAATTACCATTAACATGAAAAGTGACATTGCCTTTGTTGCAATCAATAACAGCCCCTACAGTATTAAGAAAAGGTCTTCCAAGAATAATAGACATACTATCATCCTCGGGAATATCAAGTATAACAAAGTCCATTAAAACAGTAACGTTTACAACCACAACAGGCACATCCTCACAAATACCGACAGGTATAGCAGTTGATTTATCAGCCATTTGCGAAGATATTTCAGTAGGTGTCAGCTTATTCAAGTCAAGTCTATGATATAAAGAGAGAGGCATAACACTAACACCGGCTCCAAGATCACATAAAGCAGTTTTAATATAATTTCTTTTAATGGAGCAAGGTATAGTAGGTACTCCGGGGTCTCCAAGTTTCTTTGGTATTCCACCCTTAAAAGTATAATTAGCAAGCATGGTGGAGATTTCAGCTTCCAGTATCTTTCTTTTATTAGTAATGATATCCTTCATATATTTAGCATAAGGATTTGTTTTGAGCACATCAGTTAATCTCATACGCAAAAAGATAGGCCTAATCATTTCAGCAAAGCGCTCAAAATCCTCATCATCCTTTTTCTTGGATGGTTTCGGAGGAAAAGGCATGGGTTTCTGAACCCAAGGTTCCCTTTCTTTACCATGTTTACTAGCAACAAAGTCTCTTTTATCATAATGTTGATTCTTTGATTGTGGGTTATCAAGATCAACAGCAGGTTCAATTTCTACATCATTATCATTACTAGGTTGAGCATCATCATGAACATCATCATTAATATTTTTACTAGGTTCATGTTCATTACCAGATTGTGTTTCAGCATGAGACATAGAAATATCATTTGGATTATCAGGTGGTTCAGCAATAGGTTCACTAGAAGTTTGCATAGTTCTATCATTTTTCTTCTTCTTCTTTTTACAAGAACTAGGAACATCAATAATATTTCTTTGAGAATCTTGCTTGATTCTCTTAGGGTGGCCTTCAGGATACAAAGGTTCCTGAGTCATTCTACCAGTTCTAGTAGCCACTCTAACAGCATAATCATTTTTCTTACTATTCATTTCATTAAGCACTTCTTTTTGAGCCTTAAGTACTTGTTCTACTTGAGTGGTAACCATAGAAGCATGTTTGCTAACAAGTTTTAGTTCACCTTTAATATTAGCCATATAATCACCCAAGCGTCTAATCATATAAGCATTTTCTTTTAATTGTATACCAAAATAAGCATTGAAGTCGTTTTGCTTAAACATAAAGTTATCAAACTCATCCAAGCACTGACTAGCAATTTTAGTAGGAGGAATTTCAGCTTTATCATATCTATAGAGAGAATTTACCTTTACTACCTGTGTCCGGACATCGGGATCAGAAGGTTCTTCAGTAAATAAATAATTAAGATCATATATTTCTTCAACACGCGGTATATTAAGACCATGTATTTCTTCAATAGGAGGTAAATTCTTAGCGTCTTCAGCTTTAATACCTTTTTCTTTCATAGATTTCTTTGCCTCTTGCATATCTTCGGGACTGAGAAATAAAACACCTCTCTTCTTTAGAGTTGGTTTAGGAATAGACTTAGTAATTGGAGCAGGAGATGGCTCAGGAGCTGGCTCAGGAGGTGCCCAATTATTTTCATTTGTCAACATATTATTCAATGGAATTTCAGCTTCATCCGGTGTTCTTTCCCTCAAAAGAGAACCAGCACAACTATCCAGGTAATCTCTGGAAGCATCGGTTAGTCCATTATAAAAGATATCAAGTATTTCAGGTTTCTTAAGAGGATGATCAGGCAAAGCATTAAGTAACTTGAGAAGCCTCCCCCTAGCTTGTGGGAGACTCACTTCTTTAATTTGCACGAAGTTGTATATTTCCCTCAAAGCAGCTTGTTTCTTATGAGCAGGGAAATATTTAGCAGAGAAGTAATAAATCATATCCTGGGGACTATGCACACAACCAGGATCAAGAGAATTAAACCATATCTTAGCATCACCCTTTAATGAGAACGGAAATATTTTGAGTATATAGAAGTAACGCAATCTCTCATCATTAGTAAACAGGGCAGCTATATCATTTAATTTAGTAAGATGTGCCACAACAGTTTCAGATTCACAGCCATAAAACGGATAAGATTCAACCAAAGTAATTATATCAGGATCAATAGAGAATTCATAATCCTTATCAGGAACACATATAGGTGAAGTAGCAAAAGCAGGGTCAGGCCTCATTTTATCTCTAAGTGATTCTTTGTTCCATTTAATTAATAACCTCTTAAGCTCATATCTATCTTTGCAAGCTAAAATAGCGGCAGAAGATTCCATATCAAAAAGATAGCCCTCGAGAATAACAGGCATATTTTCATCATCACTATCATCATCATATTCAGATTCAATAATTTCTTTTTCTCTAGCCCTAGAAATTTGTTCATCAAGAAATTCACTAAGGGGCACAGTAGTATCAGGCATAGAAGCAGTTTCATCATAAGTATCATGCATAGCAGAAGTGGCATCATCAATAACATGTGACATATTAGAACGAATAGCAGAAGCAGGTGTAGGTGTCGCTAGCTTACTCATAACAGAAGGTGAATCAAGTGCAGAGCTAGATGGTAGTTCCTTACCTCCCCTCGTAGTTGAGGGATATATCTTGGTTTTTGAATCTCTCAAATCCTTCATAGTGTCCAGCAGATATAAATCCCAAGTGACTCAAAGAATAAAGCTATGCTCCCCGGCAACGGCGCCAGAAATTGGTCTTGATAACCCACAAGTATAGGGGATCGCAACAGCTTTTGAGGGTAGAGTATTCAACCCAAATTTATTGATTCGACACAAGGGGAGACAAAGAATATTCTCAAGTATTAGCAGCTGAGTTGTCAATTCAACCACACCTGGAAACTTAGTATCTGCAGCAAAGTGTTTAGTAGCAAAGTAATATGATAGTGGTGGTAGCGGCAACAAAAGTAAAGACAGCAAAAGTAATATTTTTGGTATTTTGTAGTGATTGTAACAGTAGCAGCAGGAAAGTAAATAAGCGTAAACCAGTATATGGAAAACACATAGGCACCGGATCAGTGATGGATAATTATGTCGGATGCGGTTCATCATGTAATAGTCATAACATAGGGTGACACAGAACTAGCTCCAATTCATCAATGTAATGTAGGCATGTATTCCGTATATAGTCATACGTGCTTATAGAAAAGAACTTGCATGACATCTTTTGTCCTACCCTCCCGTGGCAGCGGGGTCCTATTGGAAACTAAGGGATATTAAGGCCTCCTTTTAATAGAGAACCGGAACAAAGCATTAGCACATAGTGAATACATGAACTCCTCAAACTATGGTCATCACCGGGAGTGGTCCCGATTATTGTCACTTCGGGGTTGCCGGATCATAACACATAGTAGGTGACTATAGACTTGCAAGATAGGATCAAGAACTCACATATATTCATGAAAACATAATAGGTTCAGATCTGAAATCATGGCACTCGGGCCCTAGTGACAAGCATTAAGCATAGCAAAGTCATAGCAACATCAATCTCAGAACATAATGGATACTAGGGATCAAACCCTAACAAAACTAACTCGATTACATGATAAATCTCATCCAACCCATCACCGTCCAGCAAGCCTACGATGCAATTACTCATGCACGGCGGTGAGCATCATGAAATTGGTGATGGAGGATGGTTGATGATGACGACGGCGACGAATCCCCCTCTCCGGAGCCCCGAACGGACTCCAGATCAGCCCTCCCGAGAGGTTTTAGGGCTTGGTGGCGGCTCCGTATCGTAAAACGCGATGATTTCTTCTCTTTGATTTTTTTCTCTCCGAAAGCAAATATATAGAGTTGGAGTTGGCGTCGGAGGGTTTCCAGGGGGCCCACGAGGTAGGGGGCGCGCCCTAGGGGGGGCGCGCCTCCCACCCTCGTGAGAAGGGTGTGGGCCCCCTGGTCTTCATCTTTGGCTAGGATTTTTTTATTGTTTTTTCTAAGATGTTCCGTGGAGTTTCAGGTCATTTCGAGAATATTTTTTTCCTGCACATAAAACAACACCATGGCAATTCTGCTGAAAACAGCGTCAGTCCGGGTTAGTTCCATTCAAATCATACAAGTAAGAGTCCAAAACAAGGGCAAAAGTGTTTGGAAAAGTAGATACGACGGAGACGTATCAAAGACCTTCTTCTTAGCAACATCATCGGGTATACCTGCAAGCTTAAATAATCCACAAACTTCATCCACATATATTAGGTGTTCATCAGGATGCTTTGTTCCATCTCATGTAAAAGGATTAGCTAGCAGTTTTTCTATCATACCCGAAGGATACTCATAAGGAATTTCATTTTCAATAGGTTCAGTAGGTTGAGGAGAAACTCTCTGCTCTACTGGTCAGGGTGAAGATACCCCGAACAAGCCCCTCAGAGGATTACTTTCCATAGTAACAAGGGACAGTAAATTTCAGCACACTATATAAATTTTTTCTTACCAAATTCCACCTACCAAAGGCGCTTCACTCCCCGGCAACGGCGCCAGAAAAGAGACTTGATGACCCACAAGTATATGGGATCTATCGTAGTCCTTTCGATAAGTAAGATTGTCGAACCCAACAAGGAGCAGAAGGAAATGATAAGCGATTTTCAGCAAGGTATTCTCTGCAAGTACTGAAATAAGTGGTAACAGATAGTTTTGTGATAAGGTAATTTGTAACGAGCAACAAGTACCAAAAGTAAATAAAGTGCAGCAAGGTGGCCCAATCCTTTTTGTAGGAAAGGACAAGCCTGGACAAACTCTTATATAAGGAAAAGCGCTCCCGAGGACACATGGGAATATCGTCAAGCTAGTTTTCATCACGTTCATATGATTCGCGTTCGGTACTTTGATAATTTGACATGCGGGTGGACCGGTGCTTGGGTGCTTTTCTTACTTGAAAAAGCATCCCACTTATGATTAACCTCTATTGCAAGCATCCGCAACTACAACAAAAGTATTAAGGTAAACCTAACCATAGCATGAAACATATGGATCCAAATCAGCCCCTTATGAAGCAACGCATAAATTAGGGTTTAAGCTTCTGTCACTCTAGAAACCCATCATCTACTTGTTACTTCCCAATGCCTTCCTCTAGGCCCAAATAATGGTGAAGTGTTATGTAGTCGACGTTCACATAACACCACTAGAGGCTAGACAACATACATCTCATCAAAATATCGAATGAATACCAAATTCACATGACTACTAATAGCAAGACTTCTCCCTTGTCCTCAGGAACAAACGTAACTACTCACAAAGCATATTCATGTTCATAATCAGAGGGTTAATAATATGCATAAAGGATCTGAACATATGATCTTCCACCAATTAAACCAACCAGCATCAAATACAAGGAGTAATTAACACTACTAGCAACCTACTAACACCAATCCCGGACTTGGAGACAAGAATTGGATACAAGATATGAACTAGGGATTTGATATGAGATGGTGCTGATGAAGCTGTTGATGGACATTGCCATCTCCCGGTGAGAGGAGCGTTGGTGATGACGATGGCGATGATTTCCCCCTCCGGGAGGGAAGTTTCCCCGGCAGAACAGCTCTACCGGAGCCCTAGATTGGTTCCGCCAGGTTCCGCCTCGTTGCGGCGGAGTTTTGTCCCGAAAGGTTGCTTCTGGTTTTTTATCAATGAAAGACTTCATATAGCAGAAGATGGTCATCGGAGAGCCACCAGGGGGCCCACAAGGTAGGGGGGCACGCCCTAGGGGGGCGCCCCCCACCCTCGTGGACTGGGTGTGGGCCCCCTAGTATTCATCTTTTGCGAGGATTTTTCATTATTTATTATAAGGTATTCCGTGGAGTTTCAGGACTTTTGGAGTTGTGCAGAATAGGTCTCTAATATTTGCTCCTTTTCCAGCCCAGAATTCCAGCTGCCGGCATTCTCCCTCCTTATGTAAACCTTGTAAAATAAGAGAGAATAGCCATGAGTATTGTGACATAATGTGAAATAACAGCCCATAATGCAATAAATATCGATATAAAAGCATGATGCAAAATGGGCGTATCACTAAGCACTTCTCCCATTGCAAGAAAGATCAATCTAGTAGGCCGAACCAAACTGATAATTCGAAGAGACTTGCAAAGATAACCAATCATACATAAAAGAATTCAGAGAAGATTCAAATATTGTTCATAGTTAAACTTGATCATAAACCCACAATTCATCGGATCTCGACAAACACACCGCAAAAGAAGATTACATCGAATAGATCTCCAAGAGAATCGAGGAGATCTTTGTATTGAGATCCAAAGAGAGAGAAGAAGCCATCTAGCTAATAACTATGGACCCGTAGGTCTGAAGTAAACTACTCACACATCACCGGAGAGGCCATGGAGTTGATGTAGAGGCCCTCAGTGATCAATGCCCCATCCGGCGGAGCTCCGGAAAAGGCCCCAAGATGGGATCTCTCGGGTACAGAAGGTTGTGGCGGTGGAATTAGGTTTTCTTGGTGATCCTGGATGTTTGGGGGGTACGTGGATATATATAGGAGGAAGAAGTACATCGGTGGAGCAACGAGGGGCCCACGAGGGTGGGGGGCGTGCCCAGGGGGTAGGCGCGCCCCCCTGCCTCATGCCCTCCTCGGTTGTTTCTTGACACACACTCCAAGTCTCCTGGATCACGTTTGTTGAGAAAATCACGTTCCCGAAGGTTTCATTCCCTTTGGACTCCGTTTGATATTCCATTTCGGCGAACTCTAAAATAGGCAAAAAACAACAATTTGGGCTGGGCCTCCAGTTAGTAGGTTTGTCCCAAAAATGATATAAAAGGGTAATATAAAGCCCATTAACATCCAAAATAGATAATATATAGCATGGAGCAATCAAAAATTATAGATACGTTGGAGACGTATCAATAACCAATAGCGGAACTTTGATGCCCATATTGGCTCTTATATATTCTACGGAGATCTTTATCGGTCGAAGCGTTATGACAACATACATGATTCCCTTTGTCCATCGGTATGTTACTTGCTCGAGATTCGGTCGTCGGTATATTCATACCTAGTTCAATCTCGTTACCGGTAAGTCTCTTTACTCGTTCCATAATACATCATCTCGTAACTAACTCCTTAGTCATTTGCTTGCAATCGTATGATGTGTATTACCGAGAGGGACCAAAGATACCTCTCTGAGACTCGGAGTGATTCATCCTAATCTCGATCTATGCCAACTCAACAAACACCTTTGGAGATACCCATAGAGCATGTTTATGATCACCCAGTTACGTTGTGACGTTTGATAGCACACAAGGTATTCCTCCGGTATCTGGGAGTTGCATAATCTCATAGTCGAAGGAATATGTATTTGACATTAAGAAAGCAATAGCAATAAACTAAATGATCAATATGCTAAGCTAGCAGATGGGTCTTTGTCCATCACATCATTCTCCTAATGATGTGATCCCGTTATCAAATGACAACTCATGTCTATGGTTAGGAAACCTTTACCATCTTTTGATCACTGAGCTAGTCTAGTAGAGGCTCACTAGGGACACGGTATTTGTTTATGTATCAACACATGTATTTAAGTTTCCGGTCAATACAATTCTAGCATGAATAATAAACCTTTATCATGATTAAGGAAATATAATAATAACCATTTTATTATTGCCGCTAGGGCATATTTCCATCATTCTCCCACTTGCACTAGAGTCAATAATCTAGTTCACATCGCCATGTGATTAACACCCATAGTTCACATCGCCTTGTGACCAACACCCAAAGAGTTTACTAGAGTCAATAATCTGGTTCACATCGCCGTGATTAACAACCAAAGAGTATCAAGGTGTGATCATGTTTTTCTTGTGAGAGAAGTTCAGTCAACGGGTCTGCCACATTCAGATCCGTATGTATTTTGCAAATTTCTATGTCTACAATGCTTTGCATAGAGCTACTCTAGCTAATTACTCACACTTTCAATATGTATCCAAATCAAGACTCAGAGTCATCCGAATTGGTGTCAAAGCTTGCATCGACGTAACCCTTTACGACGAACTCTTTATCACCCCCATAACCGAGAAATATCTCCTTAGTCCTTCTTAGGTAACTAAGGATAATTTTGACCGATGTCTAGTGATCTATTCCTGGATCACTATTGTACCTGATGATACGTCTCCGTCATATCTATAATTTTTGATTGTTCCATGCCAATATTCTACAACTTTCATATACTTTTGTCAACTTTTTATACTATTTTTGGGACTAACATATTGATCCAATGCCCAGTGCCAGTTCCTGTTTGTTGCATGTTTTTTTCGCAGAATATCCATATCAAATGGAGTCCAAACGGGATAAAAACTGACAGAGATTTTTTTGGAATATATATGATTTTTTGGAACAAAAATCCGGTGCCCGAGGTGGCCACAAGGCAGGGGGCGCGCCTACCCCCCTGGGCGCGCCCCTGGCCCTTGTGGGCCACCTGTAAGGCGGTTGATGCCCTTCTTTCGCTGCAAGAAAGCTAATATCCGGATAGAGATCGTGTTAAAATTTCAGCCGAATCAGAGTTACGGATCTCCGGGAATATAAGAAACGGTGAAAGGGAAGAATCTGGGAACGCAGAAACAGAGAGAGACAGAGAGACAGATCCAATCTCGGAGGGGCTCTCGCCCCTCCCGTGCCATGGAGACCATGGACCAGAGGGGAAACCCTTCTCCCATCTAGGGAGGAGGTCAAGGAAGAAGAAGGAGGAGGGAGGCTCTCCCCCCTCGCTTCCGGTGGCACCGGAGTGCCACCGGGGGCCATCATCTTCACCGCGATCTACACCAACACCTCCGCCATCTTCACCAACATCTCCATCACCTTCCCTCCTCTATTTACAGCGGTCCACTCTCCTGCAACCCGCTGTACCCTCTACTTGAACATGGTGCTTTATGCTTCATATTATTATTCAATGATGTGACTAGTAGAAAACAGGGCTATGGTCCAGGCCGGCTCAGCCCATTAGTCCCGGTTCAGTCTAGAACCGGGACTAATGTGAGCATTGGTCCCGGTTCGTGCGGCTAAGGCATTAGTCCCGGTTCATCTAGACCTTTTGGTCCTGGTTGGTGGGATGAACCGGGACCAATGGGCCTCGCTCCTGGCCCACAACCATTGGTCCCGGTTTGTGCCACAAACCGGGACTAAAGATTAGACCTTTAGTCCCGGTTTGAGGCACGAACCGGGACTAATGGGGATGAGACCTTTAGTCCCGGTTCGTGCCACGAACCGGTACTAAAGGTCCCATTTTCAAACTATACCCCCCCCCCCCCCGTGGATCGCCTTTTCAGTTTAAAAAAATAAAATAAAATGATGGAAATGTCAAAAAAATAAAAGAAAATAAGTTTCACATGTGATATGTGGTCTAGTTGTTGGGAAAATTTACAAATATGAATTTCGACTTTATTTACAAAATCTCTCTGGAATTTGTAAAATGGGCATAACTTTTGCATATGAACTCGGATGAAAAAGTTTTTTATATGAAAAATCATCTACGGCCTGTTTGCTAATTTCTAGAATCCTCAAATTCCAAAAGGAAAAAAAGTTATGCTCAAATTTCAGTTTTTTTAAATTTTCAGTAAATCTGGTCAAACTATGGTCAAACTACTTATTCAAGAAGTATTAGTGGTACTAAATAATTATTCAAGAATATTAGTGTTATTAAATAATTATTTCACCTTTTTGAATTTTGGTCAAATCTGGTCAAACTATGGTCAAACTGTGGTCAAACAATGGTCAAACTACTTATTCAAAAATATTAGAGTTACTAAAAAATTATTGTTTTTTAGAACAATAGTTTTAAACTCAAACAGTGAAATATGTGACTTCATGCTCAAGCTAAAATCCTGAGGGTTAATAGGATTAACATCTTACTATTGTCAGGAAAACAACAAGTGCAGACTTGGAAACGAGGGAGAATAGAACCCGGAAGTTAAGCGTGCTCAGGCTGGAGTAGTGAGAGGATGGGTGACCGTTCGGGAAGTGAGATGATTTGGAATGATGAGGGGTGATTAGAGATTAAATTGAGCAGTGATGAGGGGTGATTAGAGATTAGAGGTTAAAAAAATTCAGAAATTTGAAAATAAAAAAAATTCAAAAAATCAAAAAAAAATTCAAAAAAATTCCAAAAAAAATCAGGAAATTTCTGGATTGAACCGGGACTAAAGGGTCAGGGCATTAGTACCGACACTTTAGTCCCGGTTCCAGAACCGGGACTAAAGGCCCTTACGAACCGGGACTAAAGGCCCTTTTTCTACCAGTGTGTGTTGCCATCCTATGATGTCTGAGTAGATTTTCATTGTCCTATCGGTGGTTGATGAATTGCTATGATTGATTTAATTTGCTTGTGGTTATGTTGCTGTCCTTTGGTGCCCATCATATGATTGCGCGCGTGGATCACACCCTAGGGTTAGTTGTATGTTGATAGGACTATGTATTAGAGGGAAAGAGTGACAAAAGCTTCAACCTAGCATACAATTGATGCATGCGGGATTGAAGGGGGACCAATATACCTTAATGGTATGGTTGGGTTTTACCTTAATGAACATTAGTAGTTGCGGATGCTTGCTAATAGTTCCAATCATAAGTGCATAGCATTCCAAGTCAGGGATGACATGCTAGCAGTGGCCTCTGCCACATAATACTTGCTATTAGTCTAGTAAAGTGGTCAATTGCTTAGGGGCAATTTCACAACTCCTACCACCACTTTTCCGCACTCGCTATATTTACTTTATTGTTTCTTTATCTAAACAGCCCCTACTTTTTATTTACGCACTCTTTATTATCTTGCAAACCTATCCAACAACACCTACAAAGTACTTCTAGTGTCATACTTGTTCTAGGTAAAGCGAACGTCAAGCTTGCATAGAGTTGTATCGGTGGTCGATAGAACTTGAGGGAATATTTGTTCTACCTTTAGCTCCTCGTTGGGTTCGACACTCTTACTTATCGAAAACTGTTGCGATCCCCTATACTTGTGGGTTATCAAGACCTTTTTCTGGCGCCGTTGTCGGGGAGCAATAGCCTGGGGTGAATATTCTTGTGTGTGCTTGTTTGTTTTATCACTAAGTAATTTTTATTTGCTGTTCTTAGTTGTTTTCTATCTTTATTTATGGATATGGAACACGAAATACCAAAAAAATTAGGTGCACTTGCTACTCATGGAGATGGGGAACCTCCTAAAACCCTCGATACTGGTTATGTGAAAAATATTATGTACTACTTTAATAATCCTGAGAAAACCCCATTCAATTATGTAATGGGAGTTACGTTGGATCAACGTGAATACTTTAGGGATTACCGCTTGACACAAAAAGGGAAACTATTATGGGATCAAATTCATATATTGAATTGGTATGCTAGGCAACTATGCTTGAGATATGATTATACTTCTTGCTCTAAGGTGAAGGCAACACACCTTCCCTTTTCATGTGAATTTAATGATAATGAAACCTTAGCTTCTTATGCTAAGGGTATATATGATTACTATGATGTGGAACAAATATAAGAATTTGTTGCTTTTAAGGGTGCTTATGAAATTGAATCTTTGTTTGAAAAGCATGAAGCTTATGATGATGATGTTTATAGGCCTGAAAATTTAGCTATCTTAAAATATTGCTATGATAATTATGAATATAATTCCTATATTAATGCGCTTATTGAGAAAGTTTCCGCTGTCCAAGAAGAGACTAATATTTTGCAGGAGTCTATGGAAGAAGAAATTGATGAAACAGTGAGCTCATTGGATGAAAAAGATGAGGAGGAGAGCGAAGAACAAAAGGAGGAAGACTAGATTAGCTACACGTGCCCACCTTCTAATGAGAGTAACTCTTCAACTCATATATTGTTTAATTTCCCTTCGTGCTTACCGGAGGATGATTGCTATGATGATTCTTATGATCCCGTTGATTCTTTTGAAATATCCCGTTTTGATGATGCTTGCTATGCTTGTGGCCAAGATGCCAATATGAATTATGCTTATGGAGATGAATTTTCTATAGTTCCTTATGTTAAACATGAAATTTTTGCTATTGCACCCACACATGATAGTCCTATTATCTTTTTGAATTCTCCCAACTACACCATATCGGAGAAGTTTGCTCTTATTAAGGAATATATTGATGGGTTGCCTTTTACCGTTGCACATGATAATTTTGATGAATATAATATGCATGTGCTTGCTGCTCATACTTGCAATTATTATGAGAGAGGAACTATATCTCCACCTCTCTATGTTTCCAATACAACAACAAAATTGCAAGAAACTGTTTATACTATGCACTGGCCTTTACTTTGTGTGCATGAATTGTTCTTTTATGACATGCCGATGCATAGGAAGAGAGTTAGACTTCGTTGTTGCATGATATATGTTACTTTGTGCTCACTACTAAATTACAAATCATTGTTAATTAAAATTGGCTTTGATATACCTTGGGATCCGGGTGGATTCATTACTTGAGCACTAAATGCCTAGCTTAATGGCTTTAAAGAAAGCGCTGCCAGGGAGACAATCTGGAAGTTTTAGAGAGTAATTTATTTCTGTTGAGTGCTTTTATATATTTTGAAAACAACAAAAATAAAGAGGGGAACCCAAAACTTTTTCAAAAAGGAAAGCGAAAGTGAGAAAGACAAGCATTGTTGAAGTGGGAGCAAGCCTTGAACTTTGTTCATACTCACGGAAACTTTGTGAATCTTGATTACAGAAACTTTTCAATAAAAATAATTATCCCCTTGTACAATTCCATTGTATTATAAAAATAATGTGCCAGGTTTGCCTTTAGGATGTTTACATTTGCTTGATAGTTTGTACGGTGCAGGACAGAAACTTTGGCTGTAGTGTGCGATTTTACATTTTTAGCTGGAACGTCAAATGGTTATGATTCTTTTTGCACTATATTCCTATACAATTTGTTTATCTTTCCTAATTTTGGTAGAACTTTTCAAGTATCATAAGTATGGTGAATGTTCAGATTATTACGGACTGTTCTGTTTTAGACAGATTCTGTTTTTGATGCATAGTTTGCTTGTTTTGATGAAACTATCGATTCATATCAGTGGATTTAGCCATGAAAAAGTTATATTAGAGTAGACACAATGCAAAAACAAAATATGAATTGGTTTGCAACAGTACTTAGAGTAGTGATTTGCTTTATTATACTAACGGATCTTACCGAGTTTTCTGTTGAAGTTTTGTGTGGATGAAGTGTTCGATGATCGAGAAGGTCTCGATGTGAGAAGAAGGAAGAGAGGAAAGAGCTCAAGCTTGGGGATGCCCGAGGCACCCCAAGTAAATATTCAAGGAGACTCAAGTGTCTAAGCTTGGGGATGCCCCGGAAGGCATCCCCTCTTTCATCAACAAGTATCGGTATGTTTTCGGATTCGTTTCGTTCATGCGATATGTGCAATCTTGGAGCGTCTTTTGCATTTAGTTTTCATTTTTCTTTTATGCACGACGCTGGTATGATATAGTCCTTGGTTGATTTATAAAATTCTCATTGCACTTCACTTATATCTTTTGAGTATGGCTTTATAGAATGCTTCATGTGCTTCGCTTATATCATTTGAAGTTTGGATTGCCTGTTTCTCTTTACATAGGAAACCGCCATTTGTAGAATGCTCTTTTGCTTCACTTATATTTGTTAGATCATGGGCATATCTTTTGTAGAAAGAATTAAACTCTCTTGCTTCACTTATATCTATTTAGAGAGATGATAGGAATTGGTCATTCACATGGTTAGTCATAAAATCCTACATAAAACTTGTAGATCACTGAATATGATATGTTTGATTCCTTGCAATAGTTTTGCGATATAAAGATGGTGATATTAGAGTCATGCTAGTGGGTAGTTGTGGATTAGTAGAAATACTTGTGTTGAGGTTTGTGATTCCCGTAGCATGCACGTATGGTGAACCGTTATGTAACGAAGTCGGACCATGATTTATTTATCGATTGTCTTCCTTATGAGTGGCGGTCGGGGACGAGCGATGGTTTTTTCCTACCAATCTATCCCCCTAGGAGCATGCGTGTAGTACTTTGTTTCAATGACTAATAGATTTTTGCAATAAGTATGTGAGTTCTTTATGACTAATGTTGAGTCCATGGATTATACGCACTCTCACCCTTCCACCATTGCTAGCCTCTCTAGTATCTCGCAAGTTTCGCCGGTACCATAAACCCACCATATACCTTCCTCAAAACAGCCACCATACCTACCTATTATGGCATTTCCATAGCCGTTCCGAGATATATTGCCATGCAACTTCCATCATCATTATATACATGACTTGAGCATTCATTGTCATATTGCTTTGCATGATCGTAAGATAGCTAGCATGATGTTTTCATGGCTTGTCCATTTCTTGATGTCATTGCTACGCTAGATCATTACACATCCCGGTACACCGCCGGAGGCATCCATATAGAGTCATACTTTGTTCTAGACATTGAGTTGTAAGTAAATAAAAGTGTGATGATCATCATTATTAGCGCATTGCCCCAGTGAGCGAGGAAAGGATGATGGAGACTATGATTCCCCCATAAGTCGGGATGGGACTCCGGACTTTACAAAAAAATAAAAGAGGCCAAAGAAGCCCACCAAAGAAAACAAAAAAATGAGAGAAAAAGAGAGAAGGGGCAGTGCTACTATCCTGTTTCCACACTTGTGCTTCAAAATAGCACCATGTTCTTCATATAGAGAGTCTCTTGAGTTATCACTTTCATATACCAGTGGGAATTTTCATTATAGAACTTGGCTTGTATATTCCGATGATGGGCTTCCTCAAATGCCCGAGGTCTTCATGAGCAAGCAAGTTGGATGCACACCCACTTAGTTTCAGTTGGAGCTTTCATACACTTATAGCTATAGTGCATCCGTTGCATGGCAATCCCTACTCACTCACATTGATATCTATTGATGCGCATCTCCATAGCCCGTTGATACGCCAAGTTGATGTGAGACTATCTTCTCCTTTTTGTCTTCTCCACCATCATATTCTATTCCACCTATAGTGCTATGTCCATGGCTCACGCTCATGTATTGCGTGAAATTTGAAAAGGTTTGAGAACGTCAAAAGTATGAAACAATTGCTTGGCTTGTCATCAAGGTTGTGCATGATGTGAATATTTTGTGTGGTGAAGATGGAGCATAGCCAGACTATATGATTTTGTAGGGATAACTTTCTTTGGCCATGTTATTTTGAAAAGACATGATTGCTTTATTAGTAGGCTTGAAGTATTATTATTTTTATGTCAAATGATAGACTATTGTTTGAATTACTCGTATCTTAATATTCATGCCATGATTAGATATGTGATCAAGATTATGCTAGGTAGCATTCCACATCAAAAAATATCTTTTTTATCATTTACCTACTCGAGGACGAGCAGGAATTAAGCTTGGGGATGCTGATACGTCTCTGTCGTATCTATAATTTTTGATTGTTCCATGCCAATATTCTACAACTTTCATATACTTTTGGCAACTTTTTATACTATTTTTGGGACTAACATATTGATCCAGTGCCCAGTGCCAGTTCCTGTTTGTTGCATGTTTTTTGTTTCACAGAATATCCATATCAAACGGACTCCAAATGGGATAAAAACTGATGAAGTTTTTTTTGGAATATATATTATTTTTTGGAAGAAAAATCCACGCGAGACGGTGCCCGAGGTGGCCACGAGGCAGGTGGGCGCTCCTGCCCCCCTGGGCGTGCCCCTGACCCTCGTGGGCCACCCGTAAGGAGGTTGATGCCCTTCTTTCGCCGCAAGAAAGCTAATATCCGGATAGAGATCGTGTTAAAATTTCAGCCCAATCGGAGTTACGGATCTCCGGGAATATAATAAATGGTGAAAGGGAAGAATCTGGGAACGCAGAAACAGGGAGAGACATAGTGACAGATCCAATCTCGGAGGGGCTCTCGCCCCTCCCGTTCCATGGAGGCCATGGACCAGAGGGGAAACCCTTGTCCCATCTAGGGAGGTGGTCAAGGAAGAAGAAGAAGGAGGGGGCTCTCTCCCCCTCGCTTACGGTGGCACCGGAGTGCCACCGGGGGCCATCATCATCACCGTGATCTACACCAACACCTCCGCCATCTTCACCAACATCTCCATCACCTTCCCCTCTCTATCTACAGCGGTCCACTCTCCCGCAACCCGTTGTACCCTCTACTTGAACATGGTGATTTATGCTTCATATTATTATCCAATGATGTGTTGCCATCCTATGATGTCTGATTAGATTTTTGTTGTCCTATCGGTGGTTGATGAATTGCTATGATTGATTTGATTTGCTTGTGGTTATGTTGCTGTCTTTTGGTGCCCATCATATGATTACGCGCGTGGATCACACCCTAGGGTTAGTTGTATGTTGATAGGACTATATATTGGAGGGCAAGAGTGACATAAGCTTCAACCTAGCATAGAAATTGATGCATACGGGATTGAAGGGGGACCAATATACCTTAATGCTATGGTTGGGTTTTACCTTAATGAACATTAGTAGTTGCGGATGCTTCCTAATAATTCCAATCATAATTGCATAGAACTCCAAGTCAGGGATGACATGCTAACAGTGGCCTCTCCCACATAATACTTGCTATCAGTCTAGTAAAGTAGTCAATTGCTTAGGGGCAATTTCACAACTCCTACCACCACTTTTGCGCACTCGCTATATTTACTTTATTGTTTCTTTATCTAAACAGCCCCTACTTTTTATTTACGCACTCTTTATTATCTTGCAAACCTATCCAACAACACCTACAAAGTACTTCTAGTTTCATACTTGTTCTAGGTAAAGCGAACGTCAAGCTTGCGTAGAGTTGTATCGGTGGTTGATAGAACTTGAGGGAATATTTGTTCTACCTTTAGCTCCTCATTGGGTTCGACACTCTTACTTATCGAAAACTATTGCGATCCCCTATACTTGTCGGTTATCACCTGATGACCCACAAGTATAGGGGATCAATCATAGTCCTTTCGATAAGTAAGAGTATCAAACCCAACGAGGAGCAGAAGGAAATGACAAGTAGTTGTCAGCAAGGTATTCTCTGCAAGCACTGAAATTATAAGTAATGAGTAGTTTGATAGCAGGATAATTTGTAACGAGCTAGTAACGGTAACGGTAACAAAAGTGCAGCACGATAGCCCAATCCTTTTGAGGCAAAGGACAAAGACCAAAACGGTCTCTTATGATAGGCAAAGCGTTCTTGAGGGTACACGGGAATTTCATCTAGCCACCACAAGTACGCGTCGGTCCTATACAAACGGTTTTTAACCCCTTTCCGCGACGGCATTTGGAATCGTCGCCTAGTGAGTGATGGCGATGGGGGGTCCTTCCCACACGACCCAGAAACCGTCGGAGATAGGGAGCCTTAATGCATACAGTTGTCACTCTATAACTGTTTCTGGTATCTCGAATATACCAAACGCTTCATCCTTGCTACTCGTTTGTACTAGCATTGCCATCGCAGTCAGAGTTTTGTGGTTTTACCTAACACTATAGGAATCAGGAACTTTGCCACCAGCCATGGCGGAGGGCAAAGGCACGAATGGCGGACGACAAAGTTCATGATTCTAGTAGTGTTAAACCAGGAAGATTCCAGGCATGGGAGATTTTGAGGCAGGTTCTAGGCACGGAAGTTTTACGATGTCTGGCACATCACAAACAGTTCATGATTATAAACCGTGTACGATAGGTAGACAATCACACACATTTGGTTTTCCCGCACCATATGTGATAGTGTCTGACATCGCACACGCTTTGCAAACGGCAACTGTGTGCATTGTTACACACGTTTCCTCTCTGTGAACCGTGTCGGATTATGATGTATATCACACACGATGTGCTTTATTAATGGTGTGCGCCGTAATGGCCTGCACACTGTAATTTCGCCCTAATTTAATTACAGCTATTTAAAATTGTACCTAATTTAAACTTGAAAGTAGGCTATAGCTTTACTCATATCCATCAGGTTCAAACAACCAATGCATTATTCGATTCAAAGGTACATATGTTTAAGAATTACATAAGTACTAAATAAAAAATGATGAACAAGGGTTCTATACTTGTACAATTACAGATGGAGAAAGAGGCGACAGACATTCTGGTTGCTGAACAAGGTGAAGCAGAATGGCCCTATTGTGCTCTCCTGGATGCAAAAGGCATGCAGGACTCTTGTCCAACCCCTTGTGATGGCCAGCCGCCAATCATGTAGTTTGAGAGGTAATCTTGAGTAAACTGCTTCAGGATCCACTACAAAAGAAAAAGATTCGGACATTGTCATCTAACACAACTTATTACAGACAGTAAAAAGAAGGCTACAGGGTTCTTACTTACCATCCTGCAGTTCACTTTTGTCTTGCATAAAGTGTAAACAAATAGTTTGATTGATATCTTTTGACCCATTTTAATAACAATCTTTATCAGTTTCCTCACTTTATGCTGGTTCATGAATATCTTATTGCCCCATACGCAGAAAGGGTCGAAGTGTGGATCTTTGGCAAAGATATATGTACCTAAAAGCACCAAGGTAATATTAGAACACTAGTAGAAAACGGAGCTTTAAAACCGGTTCGTAAGGACCTTTAGTGTCGGTTCTGTAGCCGGCACTAAAGCCCCCCCCCCTTTAGTACCGGTTCGGCACGAACCACCACTAAAGGCCCACCACGTGGCGTGAGCTCGTGCCGTGGCATGGGGGACCTTTAGTACCGGTTGGTGTTACCAACCGGTACTGAAGGTTTTTTTTTATTTTTGTTTTGAATTTTTTGGAATTTTTTTGAATTTTTTTTTCGATTTTCAATTTTCTGAATTGAATTATTTGATGATTTAGTCTCTAATCACCCCTCTTAACTGCTCAAGTGTGGATCACTCATTCCAAATCGTCTAACTTCCCGGTCAGTCACCCATCCTCTCACTCCCCCAGCCTGAGCGAGCTTAACTTCGGAGTTCTATTCCCCCTACTTTCCAAGTCTGCACTTGTTGTTTTCCTGACAAATGTAAGCTATCAATCCTATTAACCCTCAGTAGTTTAGCTTGAGCATTAGGTCACTCATTTCACCATTTTAGTTTGAAACTATTATTCTAAAAAACAGTAATTATTTAGTAACACTAATATTTCTTGAATAAGTTTGACCATAGTTTGACCAGATTTGACCAAAATTCAAAAAATTGAAATAATTATTTAGTAACACTGATATTCTTGAATAATTATGTAGTAACATTAATACTTCTTGAATAAGTAGTTTGACCAAAATTAAAAAAAACTGAAATTTGAGCATATCTTTTTTTCCTTTTGGAATTTGAGGATTCTAAAAAATTGCAAACAAGCCGTATGCAAAAGTTATAGCCGTTTTACATTTTCCCTACACTTTTTGCAAAACATGTCCAAATTTAAGTTTTCAAATTTTCATAACTAGTAGGTGTAGTAATATAACTACCTCTCGAAGGATTTTATTTTCTGAAGTTTTTATCATTTTCTTTTGATTTTTTCAAAACTGAAATGGCGATACACGGGGGGGGGAACCAGTTTGTGCCACGGACCGGTACTAAAGGTGATCATGGGGCCCCGGCCTGATGCCAGCCTGCCACCACCCCTTTAGCACCGGTTCGTGGCACGAACCAGTACTAAAGGTTCAACACGAACCTGCATTAATGCATAGCCGTTTGAACCGGCACTAGGCCAAAATCGAACCGGAACAAATGTGTCTCACATTAGGTCCTTTTTCAACTAGTGGAAGCTAAACAACAATTGAAAAATGATGCGGTACAACACTCCCTCCATCCCATTATATAAGATTTTATTACATGTATATCTAGACGTCATTAGAACATTAAGGTAACACTCTTCCTTATTGCTATGTAGCCTGGGATTGCATATTTAGTCATTCAGTACAATGCATGCTGCTATGTAGCCTCAGATATATTAAATATGGCCCTAGTTAACCTATAAATGGGCTACAAATATATTCAGTGAAATGTCCAATTTGATGATTAATCCCTTATCAGCCCCAGGCTATATGGTACCAGCTACCGATATCCTGAACAGTGGGTACATATAAGCAATACGATGAAACTAACCTCGATGGAAAACAACATTGTTCTCAATATTGTCCTGCATGAGTATATATAAAGGCATGTTAAGCACAACAGGCTAAACATCAACCAAATATATCCCTGGAAGACAACATAATCTACAAATGATAGCTTCAGTGTGAAAGCTTAAGAACGCTAGTTAAGCAAAACAAGAAGTGGAAAGGTGTGTTAAGTGCATCAGGCATAACATTTAAAAACAAGCAAATAGTCATTCAAACTGGTATTGTGTAGGACTAAAGTACACTAGTTATTGATAAAAAACGAAAAGGCATGTTAACTGTAATATCCTTAACAGCAACCAAATATCATAATTCATAGTGGTATGGTTGAAACTGTTATTGACGAAATTGAACTGCACGGCAAATACTTGCACATATAGAGCATCACATTGTGAAGAACTGAAATAAACAAGTCGTAAGGCCATCTCTAGCCGATCCTTTAAAAGGACTAAAACCCATAGTGGATATATATATATATACACTCCATCAATTTTTGGCCTTTTCTAGTCGATCCCCTAAACTTAAGGTTGTAAACTTCAATTTGATCATGTTCAGAGCAGGTTCAACCGAAAGTAGCATGCATTCAAACATAAACATAGATAGTTTTGCATAATCGAATATAAAAAATAAATTTAAACTAAGCTAAACTACTTTTGGTCGAAGTAGAGGTCGAGCCAATCCTTCCTTGTCATGTACGGTGTGCTGCGAGCCGGGTCTGGGCCGGTGTCGTCGTCCGGGTCGCTGGGGAAGGCACTCCTCCACTCGTCGACGTCGATCTCCTCGTCCTCGAGGCCCACCTCGACGCCCTCCGCGCCGCCGCCTTCGACCTCGTCATGGAGGATAACACGATAACCTCGCCGTCCTCCACGCCGCCGTCCTCGCCGCCTTCGACCTCTCAATTGCCCACAAACGCCCACAGACGGGCCCGGGCGCGTTCGCGGGCACTAACCGGGCACGCCTCCTATTTTCCAGTCTGCATCCGCGTATTATCCGGCGCCTTATATACATACTACACATGCAACGTTGATCTACTCTACGTGATCAGATGACGAACAACAAAAATCGGCTACAAAGGAACACAAGATCGACTGCAAACGGACATTAACAAACTTCGTCAATGGACAAGTTCTTAAACTTCTACAACTAAAAAAATATAAACATTAAGAAGGGGAGGATCACCACTACCTCGCCGGGCCTTTGCCCTTCCGGTCACCGGCGCAGCTGTAGGTATCCGCGGCTAGTGAAGGTTCTTGGTCATCCGACGAGGAGGTGCAGCTGTCGCCGTTGTCAGAGTCAGAGTTAGAGAGGATGATGAGCCCCTTCATCCGATGGACCACCCTATCCTGCTCCCGATTCAACCTGGCGACCCGAGCCTCTTCGCCGCTGCCTCCTTCGCCTCACGCTCCGATGCTCAATAGCAAGCCGGAAAACCTTGGCGTTCTACCATCTGAGGTGGCGAGCATCGTCTCCACCGTCGTGAGGGACTGGAGTTACACATGCACGGAGACCCGTGCACGCAGCCTCTCGCAGCGTGCAGCGTGCTACTCCAATTCCGGAGTCCGCATGCAGTCGGCGGCGTGGGGACAAGCACCCACCACTGGCCGCGTGGAGGAGTGGCCGGCACGGGAAGGAGATAACGCGGGGGCCGTGCGTACTGCGTTGTCCTGGCATCACTGCGTGCAGGGCGGGAGGGTGCAGCTCGGGCGTTCGCGTAGCGCTGGCGCGGGAGCTGCGGCGACGCTCCAGATCTAGAGCTGTCGCTGGTCTCCACCTTGGACTGCTCCAGTGCAATGCGGAGGGCCATCTCCTCCTTGTAGTCGAGCTCGGAGCTGGAGTCGTGGGCCAAGATGGTCATCGTAGTGGATGGGACTGGAATCGAAGAGGGAGAGGAGTAGACGGAGCAAGAGATAGTGAGCTAGGGTTTGGAGCGAGGCGACCGGATTGGGTTTTTTTGTGGGATAGCTTTGGGGTTGGTGGTGGGATGGACCTGTTAGGCAGACGCGCCCGGACCATCCCATATCCGCCCTATATTTCGGCTGGATATGAGGGGTGCCGACCATCCCAGGCGTTTGTCTGTGGTTTGAGAGGTCCGGTTGGGTTGATTTTTTTGACCATTCAGTGACCGGGTGACCTGCCTGGGCATTTCAGACGGGTATGAGAGGCCCGGTTGTATGCTGTAAACAAAGCCTTCCAAAATTTGTTGCTGGTGGGAACCGTTTTTCATGTGCTAACAAGAACTTTTTCTTCCCCATCTCATCAACAACAATTGATGAAAACTCAAGCTTGCTTTGAACTTGATTTCCACAATGCTTTCTAGCACGATTTCAACTAACGAAGTCAAAATACAACTAATTTATTGAATCATAAATATCTAGTGCGGCCTCTTCCTCTATTTGGAAGTGACCTCAGAGACGAGATTCTTCGGGTTCTTCCACTTCCACAGTCAGGAGGTCTATGAGCACATGTGTGTCTTTGTTGCGGGAATAAGCTACAATGCTGCCAAGGCGGTAGTTGTCATGAAGGCAAGGTAGTGCTGGGCGGCGGGGAAGCGCTCCATCCCAAGAGTTGATTCAGCCTGATCGAGCCAATCCTCCTTGACCCACTTAGACCATGATCAAGCCCTCTCACAGAACTTTCTCTTGGCACGGTCCTCTTCGGTCTCGCAGGGGAAAGATCCGATAGGAGGGCTCCACTGCCCCGACATGGTAGATGTGGGTGGTTCTGTTGCCGCCAACAAAGATGGGTGAGTAGTGGCGCCCCGAGGAGGCGGGCCGGCTTATATACACGCAAAAGGGAATGCTCCGGCGGGAAACAGGGATAGAATTGACGGTCGTGGTAGGTAAATGGGTGCGACACACGTCATTTGTCATTAATGGGTGCTCTTCTCAGTGCAAAAGTGGTTGCGCTATTGCCAGGAGTCAAGGTGGCAGACGTACGGATGACTGCATCATTGGCAGGATTGGATATAGAAGGAAGAAGATGGCATCAAACTTCACTCCTTCGCGAGCGGTTGGGTTTGGTGCCCGCTCCATATCAAAACCCCTCCAGCCTACAAATTTATAGGCTCGCATGATCGATTTGAAGCTGCCTGCAAGAAGTATGAAGGCCAAGGTCGTTATGGCGACTCTACAAGACCTAATTTTGGGCCTTGAACAAAAAACTACGGTTAGTATGGTGATTGGCATACATATGACTTGACTTTACTAGAGCTATCAGATGATCTCATTAAGACCGCCAGTTCTTTGCCATTATTTTTTCTCATGTCCCCCTTTTCTGAGTAGGCTCCTTTGTTTACACTAATATCTACTCCCTCCGTTCCAAATTACTCGTTGTAGAAATGGATGGATCTAGAACTAAAATACATCTAGATACATCTATACCTGCGACAAGTATTTCGGAATCAAGGGAGTACAATCATTATATTATTTTTTGTGAAACTGCGTACATTATAGTTGTCCGTGCTAGTAAAGGAGTTCAAAGGGGAAGTAGAACTTTGAAACTAAGACGATGAAAATGGTCACAAAATCGTACATGTAGTCACGTACAGGTGCCAAATAGTGTTGCACTACCATGGGTCCTCAGTTGTGCCACATGTCAAACATTTCACGAGACGTCACGTTCCGCACATAGGGATCGGGTCATTGACCGCACACAAAATCAAGTTGGCGTTGTGAACCAGACCATTTACCATTCCACGTACTTTTGGTTGTTTGTTCGGTCAGTTTTATTATATGCTAGCGATGGGCTGAACAGTTTTTTCACTTGTTGTTTTCTTCTTGCAACTACATTAATTTTTACAAATGGTGACGATATTTTATAAAATGTTCTTGAGTTTAAAAACATGCACACAAATGTTCAATAATTGTAAACTATTTTAAAATATTATAGAAATTTAACATGTTAAAGGATTTTTAAAATTTTCACATTTCTTTTTTAATGAAAATCAATTTCACAAAATCTCGCAAATAAGAAAATAATTGCAAATTTCAAAACGTTTTCAATTTAAAATAATTCAGGAATTTAATATTTTATAAAAACTAATGTTAATGAACTAAAAACAAAATCTCCAATTTTAGTTGAAGCATTTAAAATTTAAAAGGTGTTCATGAATAAAAAATAAAAAAGGGAAAGTCTCTAAGAAAAAATTAAAATAAACAGAAAAATAATATTAAAAAATGAAATGCAAGAGAAAAAGAAACAAGAACGGAAAAGCCCAAGTAAATCAGGATATTCGTAACAACAGAAGCAGGAAACAATACAGTGTCTCGAGTGGGACGGCCCATATAATCACGGCAAATGGGTGTTTAGGGTTTTTTTTTTGAGTAACATGCGCGTTTAGGTTCACACGCCCAGCCTTACATGCGGAATATTTACCCCTCTTCACACGGCTCTCAATTGCATTTAATTTTTTTAGAGGAACTAAATTTAATCAACCCATTTCTTTGAGGCATGCAAGCTGTGGCGGACATTCTAGAACAATCTTGGCTGCCCCACCAGCCCATAAGGAAAATGTACCGGTTGCCAATTAGCCAACATATTTAGGAATGAAATTGAATCATCTCATTACCACACCTTTTTTAAAGAAAAAAATAAATGCCAAGCTCCGACACTGCACACAAGCATTAAATATTACTTACCCAATTTCAAATTAATTAAAGATCTAGATATATTCCATGTTAAACTTTTGACAAAGTCTACAGAAACAAGTGCTAAAATATACACTATCAAGTATATAGAGTACTGACATATATTTAGAAATTAATGTTGTAGATGTCGATAAAATTTTTGGTCAGTTTTTGTTTCAATTAGGATGAATTTAATTTTTTAATTAATTTAAAATAGAGGGAGTGTGTAGAATATTACATGGCTACGTTTATTTTTTCAAGGTAACAAACCAACATGTGTTTGTCAATATCTATATGAAAGTATCTATCAAAATCTTTATGAAGGAGTGGTGGACCCTGGCCTTTGCCAGCGGGAGGGATCTTGCCCCCATTAGGTGTTTTTGTGAGTTTGTGTACGCACTACTAGGAAAAGGGCTATAGATGATATGGACATTAATGGCGCACCGTGTATGTGGTGCGTCACTCTGCTATATAGCAGTGGCGCACCAGATACAGGGGCGCCATTAGTAATATATTACTAATGGCGCACCTGGTGTGTGGTGCGCCATTAGTAGTTTTGAAAAAAAATTGTTAGTAATGGCGCACCATGGGATACTGGACCATCACTAGTTGACACTAGATGATACCCCGCACGTTGTTGCCGGAATATTTTGTAACATATCTCAATGTGATTCATTGTATGAAACATATATAAAAGAATAAAATTGAAACTACATATACTTTATTAAGTTTGATCACTATATAGTTGTAAAATGTTTATTAAATATAAATAGAATAATAGAATAGAAATTCGCATGTTGAGATAGGTCTTTTTTCATGCAGGTTTCATGATGAAGTGGCATTCTTGCATCTTGCGAGACATATGATAGTGAGTGTGGGGCTTTTCTCGTGCATGTTGTGCGATGATGTGGTATGCTTGCATGTTGAGAAGAATAGTTAGTCGGGGCTAGCTATTTAGATATAGAAGATTAGTAACCCTGGTGCTAAATGCACCCCCCCCCTCGCGGACCGACTTTTTAGTTTTAAAAAAATAAAAGAAAATGATGAAAATGTAAAAAAAAATAAGTTTCCGCTGTGATATGTGGTCTAGTTGTTGGGAAATTTACAAATATGAATTTCAACTTTATTTGCAAAATTTCTCTGAAATTTAGTAAAATGGGCATAACTTTTGCATACGAACTCGGATTAAAAAGTTTTTTATATGAAAAATCATCTATTCGAAAAGTTACATTCGAATTGAACGGGGGAAACTTTGTTTAACATTTTCAAAATCTCCAAAAACCTAACAGAACGAAAGATACGGGGCTTTTAAGATCTGGAGGGGGGAATGAAAAAAAATTCAAACTTACTAGTGGCGCACCATTTGCTAGGTGCGCCACTCGTAATAGAAAAAAAAATTGGTGAAAAAAATTTTGGATTTTTTTTTCAAAATATGATATGTAATATGACCGGGAAGTTTGAAATATTTTTTCAAAATTTCATCATACTCATGAACATGAACAAAGTCCTAGACATCAACAAGGTTTAATAGGACTGATATGATAGATATATCAACAAGTGTCTGTGAAGTGAGCTGGTGCTGGGGCTGGACAGAACTGGGAAGTTAAGCGTGCTCGGGTTGGAGTAGTGTGAGGATGGGTGACCTTCTGTTGGACAGAATTGGGAAGTTAAGCGTGCTCGGGTTGGAGTAGTGTGAGGATGGGTGACCTTCTGGGAAGTTTAACCATAGAGTGCGATTTGACTTGAGATTAAGCATATTGACCCGAAATTAAGCCATAGTGACATGAGATTAAGAAAAAAAATTGAATTTTTAAAAAAAAATTAAAAAAAAATTGTTACTAATGGCACACTTCTATGTGGTGCTCCATTAATATCTGGTGTACTAATGGCGCACCACGCCATTAGTAAAAAATACTAATGGCATGATGCTAGTGGCACACCTGTAGTGCGTCATTAGTAGGCAAAACAGGTGCGCCACTAGTAGGCCTTTTCCTAGTAGTGAATGTTTGTGTCTTGCTTAGGAAGACCATGCGATGGTGTCACTCTAAAGATGGAATAAGGTTGCTAGTGACGCACCTGTAGTGCGTCATTAGTAGGCAAAACAGGTGTGCCACTAGTAGGCCTTTTCCTAGTACTGACGGTTTGTGTCTTACTCAGGAAGACCATGCGATGGTGTCACTCTAAAGATGGAATAAGGTTCTCCCCGCCTAGCGCCCATTATGGTGATGCATTTAGCGTCATCGAAGGGCATGTGGTGGTGTGTCTTCGGCGGATCTCATTAGATTCAGTCGGTGCCAGTGTTTGGTGGATCTGCATGGATCCAGTTTGTGTTCATCTTTGTCGTGTGTCTTCATGTTGGATCCTTTCGATCTATATTTCTCTTCATAGGCAATGTTTACTGTTCTGGTGCACTGATCCCGTGGAACCTTAGCACGACGACTTTCCGACTATCTAATACAATAAGTTTGGCCTGACTCCGGTGAGGGAGGGGCGATGACGACGGCGCGTCTTCGGCTCGCTCCAATGCTGACGTGGCAAGATTAATAGATAAAAAAATTCCTCGCAAAAAAAAGATACCACATGGGAAATGTGGTAAGCCATCTTTAAGATTAAAAAAATTCTAATTATATCTAAGATGATGCTGAGAGCTAATTAAGTGAAAGTTTCCTTTTGTGCCACAATACCATTATGCCTTCTCTTATCAGATAACCCATTCACTGTCCAACACCTCGTTAATTGAATTCTCATAAATAAATTTTGCAATCACGAACAAAAGGCACTTTTTATATCATTCAATCTCAGCCCATACTACTACAATGGGAGTACATGAATTGGTAAGATGGCAAGGGTTGCAAAACAAGCACCAACATGCATAATCAATCCTACAAAGAAAGAAGGAAACGTGAAGCAACGTGATCGAAGAGGCAGACTGGGGTGGCTACACTTGTGTCGATCTTGCAGTCAAGCCTCAGTTACACTTAGGGCTAGAGGAGAAAACGTCTACCGGTAATGACTTGGATATCATCCCGGTTTGCAGCCTAAGCTCATCCCCATCGCGACCAACCTCCTGTATGCTGACCCACGCAACAAAGACCTTCACCTTAATGCCTTCGAGACCACTGATCAAGTCATTTTTTATGTTTCCGGCGACCCGAGTGCTGTAGTGGATGTCTTACTCGCTGTCGACACGCAATTGGCATTCATCGGAGAAGTGTACCTCAAAAGAGCCGTCCGGTCGGAGCTCGTAGTCATGCACTCCCTACGGGAGGATGCCCTGTGGGAAGCCATATCGCCCTAGCATTTTGTACGCCGTCGACTTGGCTGCAAGGGCTGGGGCCTTGGCCAGGGTGGGAGCGGTGTCAGTGAGAAGGATGGCTACAATTGCCACGAGGAGGAGGGTAGTGTGCATCACCATTGTTGGTGCTCTAGCTCAGGCTGACAACTAAAGCTTTGCATATGTATTTGTGTGTCAGCACAAAAATATGCAGGCTATATATAGAGAGAGATAAATTTATAAATATTTGGTATAAAATAAATGTGTATTCAGTACTCACCAAAGTTAATAGGAAATATACTCCTACTAAAAATATTCTCATATAAATTAGATAAATATAAGATATATATGCTCATTAATTTTTCAAATCGTAGCAACAAAATAAACATTTAATTCCCTCTAAAAAAAATCTTTACTGTACATTCATTGAGGTGGAATTAAATATGTCTCTTATTTTAGCGGAAATTAATTTTTCTACTTTAATAACATTCACCAAGTTCTTCTCAAAGGCCCCGATAAAACCATTCAAGGCGACACCCAATGCATGTGGCCTCTACCGGCAATGTATAGGCCATGATACCCAACATGTACGCTGGTCAAGCTATTTTTTAGCAGATAGATCAACACCTAAATTCTAAATTTAAAACTATCCATCAATAAACTACCACAATTTAGAGACATTAAAACTGTGCACTTTCCCAGCCATCTCAGGCCATTAGCCTTTGTGACCGTTGGATCTTTAGGTTTGGCTGTTTTCCGTCGTTTGATTTCCTGTGAACCCCGTAGCCTAACATCCGTCGCTACGAACGAGCGCTATCGTGGTGGGCTGCTGCTCCTATAACAATTTTGGGAGCCTCCTGAATCGTTGTCCGATATGGGCCAGCCAGCCCATCTAACATCTCCATCCACCCGATTCAGAGCGAGGATAGGCTCGGGCGTTGCTCGACGCACGGTCAGCTCGGTCGGCATATCCAGCTAGAGGATCAGACCGGTTGAGCGGAGCGGAGGATGCGTGAGAGGCGAGGCGTGCTCACACGCCCTTCTCGGCCGCAGGGTGAGACCATGCGTCAAGATGGTTCGAGCCTCCCGGACCGGACGCCGATGCAGATGAAGGCGAAGCATCAGCGGACTCTTCGGCGACGAAGGCAAGTAAAACTGATCCCCATGATTGAAGAAGGTAATCAATCGTCAGTTGCAGGGGCATTCATCATCGATGAAGTGCGCCACTCACGGCGACTACTAAATGGAGGTAAGCGTTGCTTCCTTTGAGCCTGCATCGAATCCATTACCTGCGCCTGCATATATACTTCCTCTCCATCTTGCACAGCCATGGTGCTTGGGTAGGTTGCGCTCTATCTGCATTATTTCCTTACCTGATCCTCCTTCTACCCATCAACATTGTCCTGAACCTCCCTCTCCCAATTTTGTGCAGGTGCTACTCATCTTCTTTGTGGTCGATTCATTCAGGCTCTTGGGTGTATAGAAAATGCAAACGAATTCATTACGTGTGCATGCAGATGGTGTTCATTCTTGGAAATTGGTTTATTCTGATTTGGTCATTTTATTTAATTGACAATCTGATGGCTCCGGGAAAGGTGATAATTTCGCTTTGACTACCATACTTCATGCTTCCATGTTTTAGCATTTATCTGTTGCTTAGATATATTATATGTCTTCATACCATGGAACTGTTGATTGCGCCACAGTTATTTACAAAAGAACAGGAAAATGTGCAACAGAAAAATGTAGCCACCCATCGAGTGTTAGTGCTATCAAAAGGTACCATTCTCCTTTTATCCCGGTGCGCCTTTTTGCCATTGCTTTGTTCCCACATTACCCATTTTATGTAAATTGCAACACAGATTGACAATAATGCTCCTTTCAAGCATGGTTATTCCAGCAGCGAGTTTTTTTTTGCGATTATTCTAGCAGCAAGCTTGGATGGTGTTTAAACTTAGGAGCCTTATAAATGTAACATCTGAACCTCTTCTTAATCAAACCATGCCCTTCTCATATTTAAATTTTTGTATTATGAGCTAAATAATGTAACATGGCTTCTACATGAATTTTCGTGATGGAGCGATCTCAGGAAGAATATGAGATTGGTAATTCTCACTTCTTACAGGGAATATAAACCTCAGTTCTTACCTTGCTGTGAAACTGAGATACTTAGTTAAGAATTACTGGTCACCTCCGGATGGGAGACGAGTTTTTATGCTTGTCACCGTTCAATTTAATTTCCAATTAAAATGTACCTGTGACGGATTTGTCGAAGCAGGTTTCTTGGACGTCTACATTAGAAAGTACTCAATGAGAATTTTTCAAGTCTTGGATTCAGTCATTGCTAAGTTTGTTTTGGCCAACTTGAATGTTTCTTGGCATAGATATGCTTATATATTAGAACATGCTAACGGGGGGTGTTTACTGTTTACTTTATACATTTTACTTTTACTTTACTAAATGGCCTTACAAAATTCCCCCAGAAATTTTATTGATGCGAACACCTGTTTTTCTACGGCAGCAACCAAACGTATTAGTCAATTATGAAAATAAGAAACATTGTGTTGTTTTGAGAAGGAATCTTTTATCTTCCTAACCAACTTTTGGTGTTCCCCATTTTGCTACAGATTTGTTTCAAGTCACTATTGCAGAATAATGGAGAGGGAGTAGGCTTTGGAAGCTCATGTATTTGGTTTGGCTTAAATTTTTTGGCGTCTGAGAAGTTTAGAAGCTGCTAGGTAAGTGCTAATTATATCGTGTTTTGTGCTGATCCTGATGCCTTTTAGATTTTAAGCTTTTTCTGTGACTCAAGGTTACCTTTGACCTTTCTCCTTTTGCATGAATTGAAGATATTGCTGAAGCCTAAGGCTTTGTTGTTGTTGTTGTTGTTGTTGTTGTTGTTGTTGTTGTTGTTGTTGCGGAAGGCTATGCCTATTGCAATTAATGAGAATTACCGGTCATCTGGCATTTTAAAAATATGTCCTGAAATTGTACCATGGTTTGTAAATTTAACCTTTGGAATGAATGATTGTTATATTGATATGCATACATAATTTTTATTTCTTACTTACCTTCTGTCTGTCATTACCCTGTATGCAATTATGTAAACTGCTTTGGTAATTGGTATCCCCCTTAAATATTGTTGTTTTCTGTCAAATTTATATTTACCTAATGTATGATTGCATTGTTCATGGCTATCAGGCTATATCCAACACAAGATTTGACTCTCCTGTGGATGGCAGCAATGCAACCCACTCTATATCGAGGCAATGTAATTTGAAAATTTTGAAGTTTTATATATTTCCATTTTTTTCTGAAAATTCCCTCTTCGATCACTAACCAATATGCAACTTAATTTTAATGTATATGTAAACAGACGGACGCAGCAACGCGCGTCATCGATGATCTAGTTCAAAAATAAAACTCACCCAAATTGCTTTGAATAGAACACATATTTTTACAAGAAAAAAAGGGATCCGGCTTGCCTGCTCCCTCCCTGTGCTCCCACTTAATCCTACGGCTGTCTTTTTTCCTTTTTTCTTTCTAATCTAATCATCTTCCCCCCTGATTTTAAGGGGGTGGGGCCGGGCTTATTTTGTTCCAATCAAATAAAGCCACATAGACGGGAGCACGGATGGGCACACGACGGGGGAGCAGGCAAGTCTTGTCCGGAAAAAAGAGGGCGCATAAATGATTTTCAAATACAAAATAATTGGCAGAACAAATTAATAGAGATCATATCAACCTATAATAATTGATGTAGTTTTTGATAGCATATTCTATAATCAACACTCAAAACCATTCTGTAAGTAGGCCAAGTCGGGCGACTACCCATGCGTCAAGGGATGGAGAATCCTATCCTCATAATACTTATGTATATTCGCCCGTGCATTATTAGTCAATAAACATTACATCAAAGATGCTGGTAAATACTTGAAAAATATATCCAAGTTGATAGAGTAACTCCATACTAAACTGGTAATGTGCACCACTAAGTGATGGTGTCGTGTCTAAGGGGCCTCTCTTGGCATCAGTTCTCGGCTTGGTGGGCCGTCTGAGGACTACTTTGTCGGTTCCATCCTGGGCTACTTTGGGCAGGCCATGACGATATACTTGGCTATTCTGCAAAGGCTTGACATACAAGACAAGAAGACAAAGTCTTGGGGAGTTCTACCTCAATAGACGTAGCTAACCTAGTTGTGGAAACCTGATGACTCCATGTATGCTTTATATGCTAAGGGTTGGGTTTGTCATAGATCAACTTACAATCTCTCGGTACTTTGTACTTAGTATACACCCCCAACGCAATAAAACAAAAGAAGGAAATAGGGTATTATGTCCACCGTGAGAGCCCGAACTTGGGTAAAAACCCTCATTTCTGTTACCTCTTGACAAATACCATACTAAGGATACCCTACCGAGGGATCTGCCTGATTTAGTATTGGGAAACGTTGCATGGAAAACAAAAAAAATTGTACGCACGCGCAAGATCTCTCAAGAAGATGCATAGCAACGAGAGTTGAGAGTGTGTCTACGTACCCTCGTAGACCGTAAGCGGAAGCGTTTGTTAACGTGGTTGATGTAGTCGAACTTCTTCGCGCTCCAACCGATCAAGTACCGAATGCACGGTACCTCCGCGTTGTGCACACGTTCATCTCGGTGACGTTCTCCGCCTTCTTGATCCAGCAAGATGGCGAGGTAGTGGATTCGTTCCGGAAGCATGACGGCATGGTGACGGTGATGGTAAAGCGATCTCTGCAGGGCTTCGCCTAAGCACTACAAAAATATGACCGGGGTGTAAACGGTGGAGGGGGGCGCCGCACACAGCTAAACAATTGTCGTGGTTGTGTTAGGCGCCCCCTCCCACATATATATAGGTGGCAGGGAGAGGGGAGAGGCCAAGGGGCGCCCCCTACCACATATATATAGGTGTGAGGGAGAGGGGAGAGGCCAAGGGGCGCCCCCAAGTAGGCCAAATCCTACTTGGGTTCTTCCCCCAAGTGGCACCCCCTTCCTTATTTGGAGTGCGGGATAAAGGAAGGGAGGAGGTGTGGCCCCCTCCCACCCTTTCCTTTCTCTCTTGAGGGAAAGGAAGGAGGGGCCATCCCTCCCCTTCCTTCCCCTAGGGCCGGCCAGCCAAGTGAAGGGACGCACGAGCCCCCTTGTGGGATGGTATGTCCTTCCCTTTGGCCCATAAGGCTCATACACTTGCCGGGGGTGCCCGGAATCCCTTCCAGTGACCCAATGAGTACCCAGTGCACTCCGAAACTATTCTGGTGTCCGAATACCATCGTCCTACATATCAATCTTTACCTCTCGACCATTTCGAGACTCCTTGTCATCTCCGTGATCTTATCCGGGACTCCAACAACATTCGTTCACCAAATCATATAACTCATATAACACTATATCATCAACGAACGTTAAGCGTGCAGACCCTACGAGTTCGAGAACTATATAGACATGACTGAGACACCTGTCCGGTCAATAACCAATAGCGGAACTTGGATGCCCATATTGGCTCCTATATATTCTACGAAGATCTTTATCAGTCGAAGCGTTATGACAACATACATGATTCCCTTTGTCCATCGGTATGTTACTTGCTCGAGATTCGATCGTTGGTATCTTCATACCTAGTTCAATCTCGTTACCTGTCGGGGATATACCCCACGGCGTAAACCGGCCGCAAGTTAACCCGGCCAGGACTTGGCGGTTTATCTGAAGACCCCGCTGACACTTGGCGAGTTACTGGCGACCCGCCCTGACCTGGCGGTTTACAAGCAACCCACCTGGTCATTATGACTCACTAGTGATCCGGCGTGCGGGACAGACGGATGACAAGGCCCAAGGCCTAGAAGGCCGGTACACGTTTAATGGTGAGCCGGTCTAAGAAGAAAGGCATGAGGAACGTTTATCTTACAAGGAGTTAAGACCTGGACTTGTATCCGGTTTGTATTAGAGATAGACTAGTCGTAATCTTAATAGGACTCCACATGTAAACCGCCCCTTCAACATATATAAGGAGGGGCAGGGCTCCCAAAAGGGACAAGATTCACAAGTTCCACAAGTTGAACAAGTTAGGTTTAGACAATAGCTCTCAAGATAGAGCACTCTTATAACCGTGATCATCATCATCAATATCAATGAAGCAGGACGTAGGCTTTTACCTCCACCGTGAGGGGCCGAACCTGTGTAAAACCTCGCGTCTCTCGTCCCGCTCAACCCCTCTCAAGTTACCACATAGATGCGTTGACCTCGCGACTAAGTCCTGACACTAAGGACATCTGCCGTGACAATTCCACGACAGTTGGCGCCCACCGTGGGGCCTGCGCACGGTGGTGTTGAGTTTTTGAAGGGATCTCTCCCAGGGATGGAGGAGTTTGCGAGATCATCCAGTGAGGAAGAGTCATCGATGCAAGTTTTAAGTTTGAGAAGTTAGGGTTTCGTACGTGCAGCCGCACACAACCCGGAAGGCAGGTATAATTTTTTGGTGAACCACCGTCAAGTCATGGGTTTTCCAAGCCATCTGGAAAACAATAGGATTCATCACAATGGCTGCAGATGTTTGACCGCCGAAGACCATCAAGTTGCAGATGTTTTGTTAGAGTCGCCGACTTGTTACTTCTGATTAAATCAAAGAGTGCAGATACGTGCATTACTTACGTCGCTTTAAGCATCAGCCTGATGTTTTCAAGTACTAGTACTCCCCTGGAAGACAAGGAGAGTACGCTTTGAGTTCGTACATCATTAGAGGCCAAGTCAGTCTTTCCTTTGACAACTCTGATTGCTACAAGGAAGCTACGAGGAGATGAATTCCAGAGTTGAGAAAATAAAAATGGCCACGTTGGACTGGTCCTTG
This sequence comes from Triticum urartu, assembly GCF_003073215.2. Taxonomy (NCBI): domain Eukaryota; kingdom Viridiplantae; phylum Streptophyta; class Magnoliopsida; order Poales; family Poaceae; genus Triticum; species Triticum urartu. Next base: position 701,642,918 of record NC_053024.1, on the reverse strand, counting down.
AGGCAACCTACAGCGTCCTTGTTCCGGACGTCCCCTTGCTCCTAGTATGAAGTATGAAGCAGAGCACCTACAGCAAACGCAGAAACCACCGTTGACCCATCTGGCGACTCGCACGTCTGCAGCTTCGTCTCGCTGAGCCGCTTCGCCGGGGCACCTCCACTGCCGCGAGCTGGCCTTCTGCCGCTCTTGCCGTAGCCGGCCTCATCGAGCCGCTGCCTCCCGCCTCTGAGCCGCCGTCGCCGTCTGACCGAGTCCGCCTCTGCTATGGCCGGATTGTGAGCTGCTGCAACTCCAAACCGTCCACAGCCTCGGTAACCCGCCGCAGCGTTTCCCCACGCCCGAGCTTCTCTCTATCACCAAGCCTGCGCCTGAGCTATTATTTCTACCGTCTGCCTCTGCTGCAACCTGTGCGGACCACGACGCCGGGCGTCCTCGCTGCCGAACTGCTGCGGTCTTGCTTGACTCCGAGCCGCCCCGTGCTGTTTTCGCCGCGGCCAACTGTGCCTTCAAGTCGCCGTAAACCGGATTCGTCAAAAACAGCCACCCGGACTCGCTGCTTCGCCGAGTTACCTCCACCACCACGAGCTGGCCTCGCCATCGCTCCTGCTGTTTCCGGCCCCGAGGCGCCTCCGCTTCAAACCGCTGCTGTACCTTGGCTCGCTTTGCGGGTTCCCATCCGCGCCGACCGCAATGAATCGGCCACGGCTGCCGGGTCTTCACCGCGGCAGAGCTATCAGGGCCACCACACCAACCCTCTTCAACCCGGCGTCGATGCAGAGGCACCCCTTGATCCGCTGGAGCGGCATTATTTTACCGGTCCTCCCTTGCCTTCAAGCCGCTGACATGGCCGCGTCGAACAGATCAGCCGTTGTCCGAACAAAGAACATCAGGTGATATTCATCTAAATCTAGTTTCTTAATATATATTATTTTTATCAAGGGAACAATTACTTTGGACCGAATATTATGATATGCAGGACAATTATTCATTATAAAACATGGTTTATGCCATGGGTACGGAGTATGCGCTGGCAACGTCCTGCCCGGTGGTCATCCGTGCCACATTACACGGTGAATGGACGCGTACAAGCTGCCGCCCGTACAGCCCGGTCTACGTCAATTAGCCGGGACTGCGCCTGTGATTGACTCACGCGTCTGCACCAGCTTACAACTCCACGAACGATTCACCCGTCCGCTCTCGCGGCCGGTTCACGCGTGCGTGCCGGTTTACAACGCTGCGGCCGATTCTCCCGTCCGCACCGCCGTATAATGCCGCGGCCGATTCATCTATCCGAGCTGTCTCTAATGTTGCAGTCGCTTTTGTCGTCCGTCTCTCGTGGCTCGGTCTACATCAACATACCGGACCGCACCTGTCTGCATGAGCTGTTTATTGAGTATGAGCAAGTCACTGCTTGCGTAGCCTGAATTTCTTTCAATAAATTGAAGGCAAATTATCATTCAGCCACCGTCTGCACTGGATGGTTTAATGGGCAGGCGCACAAATCGCCGCCACTGCAGTTTTGGTTAACTTCAAATCACCAGTTGGAAGGAACCATTGACCGGTTGCTGACACGGTTCATGCGGGATCGTTTATAACCCGCCGCAGTCACCTCAATCTTCTGTGGATTCACATCGTGCTATCAACACAAATGATATACAAGTTATGCCGGTTTATATCACGGTCAAATATGGAGAATCTCAAGCCAACTCCTCGAGTCACCTTGAGACTTGGGGGCTACAATGATATGACTTAGCAAACGTTGCCGGTTTTCAGTGAAGTCAAGAACCCCAATACGTTGGAGGGAAAGATAACCCGGTCCCGGATTCACATTGTCCTGTCAGAAGATTTCCGGATTAGAAAGTATATGACAGTTACAAAATCCCGGCTCAATGAAGAAGTTTCGGGTCATCAGAAAAGGATTCCGGTTTACAATCCGGTACAAGGGAAATTTGTTCTCCAATAAAGCTCTGAAGCTCTCAAATCCGGTTTAATAATTTCCGGTTCAAAAAGGAATTAACTTCTCGCAAGTTCGAGTTTAAAGGCCGTTAGAAAATTTCCGGCTAAAAATGAAGATTCCGGTTTAAAATCCGGTTCAAGGGTAAGATGTCTCCCACAAAGCTTTGAAGGTCTCCATATCCGGTTCAAGAAGAATTTATCTCTTGCAAAAAGTTAAAAATTGCCAAAGAGGACCTGCTGCCATGATGCGTGATTCAAACATGGGTATTCCGCCTTACTGGCCTGACATATTATTGATCACATGGGGGCTTCTGCTTCATAAAGCGGGGTCTCTGTTCTTTTACATCATGTGTGGTTACACGGAGTTGTTCTAAAGCGGCCTCCGGTTTACCCCTTGAGTTCGCTTTTTAAAAGCATCATGTTATATCACTTGGAGGTTTGGTCGTGTCCGAACCAATACCATACCTCTTGATAGGCGAGAGCCACCAGATCACTTGGGGACTTGGTCACGTCTGAACCAGTCATGCCTCTTGATCGGCCTAAGGCCACAGAATCACTTGGGGGCTTGGTCGAACCCGAACCATTGCCATGCCACTTGGTCGGCATAAATGTCACAGTTTCATTTGGGGACCTGGCTGACTAGAACCATAGTTACACCTAACGGGAGCTTGGTCGTGTTCGGCCATGGTAACGCCATTTGATCAGCTCAAATAAACCTCTTTTGCAAACGGTTTTGTCATTGCTTTTGCTTCGCACTTTTCTTTGCAAGATACTTTTTTTCTTTTTTGCGTTTTTTTAAAACCGACAAAGTTTTCATCCAATCAATTGACGGCACACAGTTCACGTCAATCCGGAGACTATTTGCCCGGTTTGATCCTTGTTGTTAACATCCTCTTATGGAGTAACACAGTGTTTATCACAACCCGGCACGGTTTTATCATAAAACGGCACAATATGGAAGGAGTTATCAGTACTCAAGAATGGGGTTATCACCTTTACTACAAAAAGTTGGTAAAACCAACAATGTGATTCAATGTCACAGGTATGATATATTTCATATTTGATATTCTTAAGTGCAGTCTTGGTTATAAACCCGGGTTATATGTGTTGGGGTTTCGTAGTAATTTCAAAAAAATTCCTACGCACACGCAAGATCATGGTGATGCATAGCAACGAGAGGGGGAGAGTGTGATCTACGTACCCTTGTAGATCGACAACGGAAGCGTTAACTTGGTTGATGTAGTCGTACGTCTTCACGGCCCGACCGATCAAGCACCGAAACTACGGTACCTCCGAGTTCTAGCACACGTTCAGCTCGATGACGATCCCCGGACTCCGATCCAGCAAAGTGTTGGGGAAGAGTTCCGTCAGCACGACGGCGTGGTGACGATCTTGATGTACTACTGTCGCAGGGCTTCGCCTAAGCACCGCTGCAATATTATCGAGGACTATGGTGAAAGGGGGCACCGCACACGGCTAAGAATATGATCACGTGGATCAACTTGTGTGTCTAGGGGTGCCCCTTGCCTCCGTATATAAAGGATCCAAGGGGGGGTGCGGCCGGCCCTAGTAGGAGGCGCGTAGGAGGAGTCCTACTCCTACCGGGAGTAGGACTCCCCTCCCTTTCCTTGTCCAAGTAGGAGAGGGGGAAGGAGAGAAGGAAAAGGGGGGCGCCGCCCCTCCCTCCTTGTCCAATTCGTACTAGGGGGAGAGGGGGCGCGCGGCCTGCCCTGGCAGCCCCTCCTCTTCTCCACTTTAGGCCCATTAGGCCCATTAACCCCCCCGGGGGGTTCCGGTAACCCCCCGGTGCTCCGGTTTTATCCAAAACTTCCCCGGAACACTTCCGATGTCCGAATATAGCCGTCCAATATATCAATCTTTATGTCTCGACCATTTCAAGACTCCTCGTCATGTCCGTGATCACATCCGGGACTCCGAACTAACTTCGGTACATCAAAACTCGTAAACTCATAATATAACTGTCATCGAAACCTTAAGCGTGCGGACCCTACGGGTTCGAGAACAATGTAGACATGACCGAGACACGTCTCCGTCAATAACCAATAGCGGAACCTGGATGCTCATATTGGCTCCTACATATTCTACGAAGATCTTTTATCGGTCAGACCGCATAACAACATACGTTGTTCCCTTTGTCATCGGTATGTTACTTGCCTGAGATTCGATCGTCGGTATCCCATACCTAGTTCAATCTCGTTACCGGCAAGTCTCTTTACTCGTTCCGTAATACATCATCTCACAACTAACTCATTAGTTGCAATGCTTGCACGGCTTATGTGATGTGTATTACCGAGAGGGCCCAGAGATACCTCTCCGACAATCGGAGTGACAAATCCTTATCTCAAAATACGCCAACCCAACATGTACCTTTGGAGACACCTCTAGAGCACCTTTATAATCACCCATTTACGTTGTGACGTTTGGTAGCACACAAAGTGTTCCTCCGGCAAACGGGAGTTGCATAATCTCATAGTCATAGGAACATGTATAAGTCATGAAGAAAGCAATAGCAACATACTAAATGATCGGGTGCTAAGCTAATGGAATGGGTCGTGTCAATCAGATCATTCACCTAATGATGTGATCCCATTAATCAAATAACAACTGTTTGTTTATGGTTAGGAAACATAACCATCTTTGATTAACGAGCTAGTCAAGTAGAGGCATACTAGTGACACTCTGTTTGTCTATGTATTCACACATGTATTATGTTTCCGGTTAATACAATTCTAGCATGAATAATAAACATTTATCATGATATAAGGAAATAAATAATAACTTTATTATTGCCTCTAGGGCATATTTCCTTCAGTCTCCCACTTGCACTAGAGTCAATAATCTAGATCACATCGCCATGTGATTTAACATGAATAGTTCACATCTTTATGTGATTGGTTCACATCTCCATGTGACTAACACCCAAAGGGTTTACTAGATTCAATAATCTAGTTCACATCGCTATGTGATTAAGACCCAAAAATTGATCATGTTTTGCTTGTGAGAGAAGTTTAGTCAACGGGTCTGCCACATTCAGATCCGTATGTATTTTGAAAATTTCTATGTCAACAATGCTCTGCACAGAGCTACTCTAGCTAATTGATCCCACTTTCAATATGTATCCAGATTGAGACTTAGAGTCATCTGGATTAGTGTCAAAACTTGCATCGACGTAACCCTTTACGACGAACCTTTTTGTCACCTCCATAATCGAGAAACATATCCTTATTCCACTAAGGATAATTTTGACCGCTGTCCAGTGATCTACTCCTAGATCACTATTGTACTACCTTGCCAAAATCAGTTTAGGGTATACAATAGATCTGGTACATAGCATGGCATACTTTATAGAACCTATGGCTGAGGCATAGGGAATGACTTTCATTCTCTTTCTATCTTCTGTCGTGGTCGGGTTTTGAGTCTTACTCAACTTCACACCTTGTAACACAGACAAGAACTCTTTCTCTGACTGTTCTATTTTGAACTACTTCAAAATCTTGTCAAGGTATGTACTCATTGAAAAAAAACTTATCAAGCGTCTTGATCTATCTCTATAGATCTTGATGTTCAATATGTCAGCAGCTTCACCGAGGTCTTTCTTTGGAAAATTCCTTTCAAACACTCCTTTATGCTTTGCAGAATAATTCTACATTATTTCTGATCAACAATATGTCATTCACATATACTTATCAAAAATGTTGTAGTGCCCCCACTCACTTTCTTGTAAATACAGGCTTCATCGCAAGTCTGTATAAAACTATATGCTTTGATCAACTTATCAAAGCGTATATTCCAACTCCGAGATGCTTGCACCAGTCCATAGATGGATCGAACGTTAAGCGTGCGGACCCTACGAGTTCGAGAACTATATAGACATGACCGAGACACGTCTCTACTCAATAACCAATAGCGGAACCTGGATGCTCATATTGGCTCCTACATATTCTACGAAGATCTTTATCGGTCAGACCGCATAACAACATACGTTGTTCCCTTTGTCATCGCTATGTTACTTGCCCGAGATTCGATCGTCGGTATCTTAATACGTAGTTCAATCTCGTTACCGGCAAGTCTCTTTACTCGTTCTGTAATACATCATCTCACAACTAACTCATTAGTTGCAATGCTTGCAAGGCTTATGTGATGTGCATTACCGAGAGGGCCCAGAGATACCTTTCCGACAATCGGAGTGACAAATCCTAATCTCGAAATACGCCAACCCAACATGTACCTTTGGAGACACCTGTAGAGCTCCTTTATAATCACCCAGTTACATTGTGACGTTTTGTAGCACACAAAGTGTTCCTCCGGCAAACGGGAGTTGCATAATCTCATAGTCATAGGAACATGTATAAGTCATGAAGAAAGAAATAGCAACATACTAAACGATCGGGTGCTAAGCTAATGGAATGTGTCATGTCAATCACATCATTCTCCTAATGATGTGATCCCGTTAATCAAATAAAAACTCTTTTGTTTATGGTTAGGAAACATAACCATCTTCGATTAACGAGCTAGTCAAGTAGAGGCATACTAGTGACACTCTGTTTGTCTATGTATTCACACATGTATTATGTTTCCGGTTAATATAATTCTAGCATGAATAATAAACATTTATCATGATATAAGGAAATAAATAATAACTTTATTATTGCCTCTAGGGCATATTTCCTTCAGTCTCCCACTTGCACTAGAGTCAATAATCTAGTTCACATCGCCATGTGATACAACACTAAGAGTTCACATCACCATGTGATTAACACCCATAGTTCACATCGTCATGTGACCTATACCCAAAGGGTTTACTAGAGTCAATAATCTAGTTCACATCATTTATGTGATTAACACCCAAAGAGTACTAAGGTGTGATCATGTTTTGCTTGTGAGATAATTTTAGTCAATGGGTTTGTCACATACAGATCCGTAAGTATTTTGCGAATTCTATGTCTACAATGCTCTGCACGGAGCTACTCTAGCTAATTGCTCCCACTTTCAATATGTATCTAAATCGAGACTTAGAGTCATCCAGATCTGTGTCAAAACTTGCATCGACGTAACCTTTTACGACGAACCTTTTGTCACCTCCATAATCGAGAAATATTTCCTTATTCCACTAAGGATAATTTTGACCAATGTCCAGTGATCTACTCTTAGATCACTATTGTACTCCCTTGCTTAACACAGAGTGAGATCATGGTATACAATAGATCTGGTACACATCATGGCATACTTTATAGAACCTATGGCTGAGGCATAGGGAATGACTTTCATTCTCTTTCTATCTTCTGCCGTGGTCGGGCTTTGAGTCTTACTCAATTTCATACCTTGTAACACAGCCAAGAACTCTTTCTTTGACTGTTCCATTTTTGAACTACTTCAAAATTTTGTCAAGGTATGTACTCATTGAAAAAACTTATCAAGCGTCTTGATCTATCTCTATAGATTTTGATGCTTAATATGTAAGCAGCTTCACCGAGGTCTTTCTTTGAAAAACTTCTTTAAAAACACTCCTTTATGCTTTGCAGAATAATTCTACATTATTTCCGATCAACAATATGTAATTCACATATACTTATCAGAAATGCTGTAGTGCTCCCACTCACTTTCTTGTAAATACAGGCTTCACCGCAAGTCTGTATAAAACTATATGCTTTGATCATACTATCAAAGCGTTTATTCCAACTCCGAGAGGCTTGCACCAGTCCATAAATGGATCGCTGGAGCTTGCACACTTTGTTAGCTCCTTTTGGATCGACAAAACCTTCCGACTGCATCATATACAACTCTTCTTCCAGAAATCCATTCAGGAATGCAGTTTTGACATCCATTTGCTGGATTTCATAAAATGCGGCAATTGCTAACATGATTCGGACAGACTTAAGCATAGATACGAGTGAGAAACTCTTATCATAGTCAACACCTTGAACTTGTCGAAAACCTTTTTGCGACAATTCTAGCTTTGTAGATAGTAACACTACTATCAGCGTCCGTCTTCCTCTTGAAGATCCATTTATTCTCAATTGCGTGCCGATCATCGGGCAAGTCAAACCAAAGTCCATACTTTGTTCTCATACATGGATCCCATCTCAGATTTCATGGCTTCAAGCCATTTTGCAGAATCTGGGCTCACCATCGCTTCTTCATAGTTCGTAGGTTCATCATGATCTAGTAGCATGACTTCCAGAACAGGATTACCGTGCCACTCTGGCACGGATCTCACTCTGGTTGATCTACGAGGTTTAGTAGTATCTTGTTCTGAAGTTTCATGATCATCATCATTAGCTTCCTCACTAACTTGTGTAGGTGTCACAGAAACAGTTTTCTGTGATGCACTACTTTCCAATAAGGGAGCAGGTACAGTTACCTCTTCAAGTTCTACTTTCCTCCCACTCACTTCTTTCGAGAGAAACTCCTTCTCTAGAAAGTTTCCGAACTTAGCAACAAAAGTCTTGCCTTCGGATCTGTGATAGAAGGTGTATCCAATAGTCTCCTTTGGATATCCTATGAAGACACATTTCTCCGATTAGGGTTCGAGCTTATCAGGTTGAAGCTTTTTCACATAAGCATCGCAGCCCCAAACTTTCAGAAACGATAACTTTGGTTTCTTGCCAAACCATAGTTCATAAGGCGTCGTCTCAACGGATTCAGATGGTGCCCTTTTAATGTGAATGCAGCTGTCTCTAATGCATAACCCCAAAACGATAGTGGTAGATCGGTAAGAGACATCATAGATTGCACTATATCCAATAAAGTACGGTTATGATGTTCGGACACACCATTATGCTGTGGTGTTCCGTGTGGCATGAGTTTGTGAAACTATTCCACATTGTTTTTGTTGAAGACCAAACTCGTAACTCAAATATTTGTCTCCGTGATCAGATCGTAGAAACTTTATTTTCTTGTCACGATGATTTTCCACTTCACTCTGAAATTGTTTGAACTTTTCAAATGTTTCAGACTTATGTTTCATCAAGTAGATATACCCATATCTGCTCAAATCATCTGTGAAGTTCAGAAAATAACGATACTTGCCGTGAGCCTTAACACTCATCGGACCGCATACATCAGTATGTATTATTTCCAATAAGTCAGTTGCTCGCTCCGGAGAACGGAGTCTTAGTCATCTTGCCCATGAGGCATGGTTCGCAAGCATCAAGTGATTCATAATCAAGTGATTCCAAAATCCCATCAGCATGGAGTTTCTTCATGCGCTTTACACCAATATGACCTAAACGGCGGTGCTACAAATAAGTTGCACTATCATTATTAACTTTGCTTCTTTTGGTTTCAATATTATGATCACTAGTATCAAATACTGAGGGGTTGCTATAAACACTAGTAAAGTACACATCAATAACATGTATATCAAATATACTTATGTTCACTTTGCCATCCTTCTTATCTGCCAATCACTTGGGGTAGTTCCGCTTCCAGTGACCAGTCCCTTTGTAGTAGAAACACTTAGTCTCAGGCTTAGGACCAGACTTGGGCTTCTTCACTTGAGCAGCAACTTGCTTGCTGTTCTTCTTGAAGTTCCCCTTCTTCCCTCTGCCCTTTTCTTGAAACTAGTGGTCTTGTCTACCATCAACACTTGATGTTTTTCTCGATTTCTACCTTCGTCAATTTCCGCATTACGAAAAGCTTGGGAATCATTTCCGTTATTGTAGCGACCCGACCCGAATGGATCAAGTCTCTATGCTTAGGTGTCATCCCTGGATCGGTATGCTGACACACACAGTACTCCAAGGATTTATAACAGAGGTAAATCACATGTATAAAGTAACGTAAATACTATTACCTCAATCCAAATAGCGGAAGCAACAAGGTTGTGGATTCCCATCAACACCAACGGCAAAGTTGAGTGTAGAAATCGTAACCCTAACGTATCACTTACTCGTCTTAAGAAACTTGCAACATGAGACGTTGCAGCCCGAAACGGGTCAGTACATTGAATGTATTGGCAAATTCACACCATAGAGAATAATGATGAACAATGGCTATCACTATATGCATATATGGCTGGTGGAATAGCTCTATGGTTATAGGGTTTTTGCGTAAAGCCAATTTTTCCCTACTGCAAAGAAATACATTTTAATTAACTATCATGGTGGTTGTTGAACATTGAGAATGGTTGACAGCATTCTCAATCCCAATTAAAAATAATTAAAACCCAACAACATTAATTAGAAGTAACATGATGAGATTCACATGATATTCAAGTACTAGATACTCAAGATGTCCATGACCGGGGACACGGCTAATCATGATTAGTTTGTACACTCTGCAGAGGTTTGCGCACTTTTCCCCACAAGACTCGATCGCCTCCGTTTAGTTTCTCGCACTACATGGTGTTTGAGAAGACGGATGACCGAGACATAGTCTTTCAGAAGCGCTAGCACCTTACGATCGGGTATACCGGTACACCTACATCCCCTACATCTGCTAGTCTACCACTGTAAGAGTTCGCACAACTTAGTCAACTATGCCAGAGCACATAATGGCTTGTGGCTGCACACGGAAGTTTCTAGCATGAAAGATCTTATGATCCCTTTGAGCCTGGGTGGCGGTCCAAAAAAAACAGGCAAGTCCTGATAGACATCAGGTGCCTCAATCCACCCAGATGTGTGTTTAAGATGCCACCTTAGATAAACCATTAAAATTATCGACTCACATCTGTCATGGATATCACTCACCCATCCACGTCTACTAGCATGGCATGGCATAATAAGCAAACGTAGAAGTAACTCCCAAAGGTTTCATAATAATACAGGTAATAGGTACTACCTCATCTACTTCCCATCCCACAGTTTAATTAGATCCTAATCATGCAATGTGAGAGGATTGATCTAATGCAATAAAACATGGGTTGTAGAAAAGGTATGATCAAAGTGTGAACTTGCCTGCAATGTTGATGAAGATGATTCGCACTTAAAACTCTTGATAGATCTACTCGTCACACTCCGGTCAATCTATCGTAAGCAAGCAATAGTAACCACACAATAAGTACTCATCTAATGCACAAGTAAAACTCGAACGAGAGAACGAACCAGAAAGTTCAACTTAAGGACTCCGATTGCAAAGAGAGAATGAACCGAACAAACGACGGAAAACAAACGGCGGAAGAAAACAACTCGGTTCTAGCAAGTTGAAACTAGGTCAAATTTTACCATAGCAAAAACTTGCTCAAGTTGATTAGACGGAACGGCGGTTTCGAGACGAAACTCCAAGCGCTTGAATCACCTGATTCCGATAAACGGGCGAGAAGATAAACTAGAACGAAGATCGGATCTGAGATCACGATCGCGGAATAAATCCGACGAAAAGAAAGAGACGAACGGTTAAATGAACGGGCGTCGTTAACCGGGAATAATCGGTGATCACGTTTGTTGAGACGAATCGTCCGAAAGAAGAACGAAAACCAATCTAGGGTTTTCGGAAAAGAAACCGAAAAAGAAAATGGAAAACCGATCTAGGGTTTCGGAAAAGAAACCGAAACGAAGAATCGGAGAGAAAAACCGGAAAAGAAAACCGGAACGGTTTCTTTTAAAAGAACCGAACCGCGGGGAAGAAAAGAGAGGCGCGGGGCTACCTCCGGCGAGGCGGGGCCAACGGTGGCGACGGCGGCGTGCTAGGGCGGCGGCGGCGGCGCTATAGGGGCGGCGGCGGCGGGTGAGGGGCGTGGGGTGGGGCGCGGCTTGGGGAGGAGAGGGGGTTTGGGTTTTTGGTGTGAGGAGAGGGGGTTTGGGTTTTTGGTGTGAGGTGAGGGGGTTTGGGTTTTTGGTGTGAGGAGAGGGGGGGTCTATGGGGGTATTTATATAGGAGAGGGGAGAGATTACTTGGGGTAGGGGACAAGAAATAGAGTAGGAAAAGGAAAAACGAAACAAGGAAAAGGGGGGGGGCTAACCAGAGTCCTAGAGGGACTCGGCTAGAGGCGAGGCGGCGGCCTGGCGCTGGCGCTGGCTGGGGGCGGTGGCTGGCTGGGCCTTTGGCCCGGCTGGCCTGCTCATTTTTTTTAACTGATTTCGCGCGCAGAAAAACAAAAGAAAACTAACTAAACGAACTCTGAAAAATCTAAAGTAAATTTTCCCTGACTCCTAAAAAATGAGTCGAACAAAATGAACTTTTCTACGGACCTAAAATGCAATTTTCGAAAATGCGCATTTTTCCCTATCCAAAGAAAAACAAACAAACACCGGAAAACGAAATTTGATCTATTTATTAAATCTTCATCTTTCCTATATTTTGGGGAAGTCATATTATTCCCTCTCTCATATTTTGATATCGGAAAAATAATTGAAGATGAAATAAATAAATCAAATGATCCTCTTTTCAAATTCGAGAAAACTCTCAAATATGAAAATAACAAAATCTCCAACTCTCTCCGAAGGTCCTTGAGTTGCGTGAAATTTCTAGGATCGACCAAAATGCAAGAAAAAAAGATATGCATGATGATCTAATGTATAACATTCCAAATTGAAAATTTGGGATGTTACAAACCTACCACCCTTAAAATGAATCTCGTCCTCGAGATTCGGAGAGGCTAGAAAGAAATAGGTTAGGGTTTGGGGGTCTCCTAAAAAATCCATCAATCGTCTCCGGGGTCTGGGGTGCTACCACCCTTAGAAGCATGGTTACAGCTCCATCGAAACTCATATACTTCATCCATATTGTTAACAGTGTCAGTCTTCTCAAATCCTCGAAAAATTCCTTCTCTGGCTCTTCCGGTAACGGCATAACCTTTTCCTCAATTCTTCTGTCCTTTCCTCTTGGTAAGGTTCTTCCGAGGTTGGGTCTTCTTAGCTGATGGGTCGGGCGCCAAAACTAAAGAACTATCGATATCTCATGGTGGTCAACAATTTATGGTTTCTCCTGCAGGAAATGGGTCTGGGTTGATTCTCACCGTATAACCTACGGTTGGCAAAAAGTTGCCTTGTACAAGGGAAAAATTCTTATACCATTCTATGGTTTAACAAGGTTTAATATCGTCGTCTCTCTACTATAGGTAATTCACTCAGATTTACCATTCCATATAGCAAGGTGAACAATCAGAGTAAGTCGGTGTGGTGATCAATCCATCCCGCACCCAAATCATTACCTTGTATACGGTTTAGCGAATCTCGCATTGTAATACTCGGTCATCCTCACAAGCATTGCAGAATTTCTCTCGTCGACGAACCAAGTTCGGAATAATCCATTGATTCTGCAAGCCAGACCAACATCTATCATTCCTTCACAACTCTCAGGTTTTGTGTAAACTCCTATAAAATCGTCTATCGACAAAGGTATATCCACTTCCAGGGTTTTTCCTTTAGCAAGAATGTGCTTGCTTCTTGGCAGGTCCTGGAGCCTATGGGTTATGGCACACCTCATCACTTGTAGTCCTTGAACTTATCATTGGGCAACTGATCATTATTCCAACTTCCAAATTCCTAGTATTCTTAAATCCATCCAATTGTACTGTCTTCCTTCCTTCTATTGGCTCCAAACTAGGACATGTTTACTCAGACTCATCATGGAGTTTTCCATTGGTCCATATTTCCAACATCATACCTCCTTTATATCCAATAGTACTTCATCTCTTCATCCTCGTGGGATATCCCTCATACCGAGGTAAAAAAAACTTATACTTATGAAGTCCATACTCTACTTCGTGGAACATCATTATCCTTTCCAGGGTCAAGCGTTCTTACAGGGGAATATTGGCCATCTCTGCATGGCACTCCTTCAACTGGGAAATGTGAAACACATCATGAACTCCTGACAGTCCTTCGGGTGACTCCAACTTGTTGGCCACTTCTCTCATACGCTCCAAAACTCGGTATGGTCCTACAAATCTCGGGGCTAACTGTCCCTTAACTCCAAATCGTTTAACTCCTCGCAGAGGGGTCACACGAAGACATGCTCTGTCTCCAATTTCATAGACTACCTCCTTGAGTTTTTGAGTCTACATAACTCTTCTGCCTGGACTGAGCTACCTCCAGTCTATCTCGAATCAACTTAACATTCTCTTCTGACTCCTTGATCACCTTTGGTCCAAACAACTGACGTCTCCAACTTCATCCCACATACTCTTGGGGCATCACACATATCGAGACAAAACTCGTATTCATTTTTGTCCGAAATCCATTACAGGGTACTACCACCCTTAAAATGTACAAATCTTCCATAGACCATATTTCTCTTATCCTCAAAAATGGTCAAGATCCTTCTTCATAGAGTAACAACTCATAAAATCCATATCAGTACCAACGATGCTACTTTATTCATTCTCCAATGATTACAATCTGTTGCTTTTCCATTACAAGTCTCAACTCACCACCTCAATATGAAGGAAAATGTTCTCACTACTACTACTATATTTCTTCTGTTATAAACTCAACTATTTATCACAAGTCTCCTTCTCCTTCGGACAATCTCTGGCAAAGTGCCCTGCTTTATTACAACTAAAACATATTACTTCTGACAAGTATTGAGGTTTCCTTTTTGGGCATTTGTTGAGGTAGTGCCCTGACTCCTTGCACCCATAACAGGTGACATGACTCAGATCCTTCCTGGAATCCAATCTACTTCTCTTTCTGGACTTTTCCATTCCAATCAAGGCTTCTATTTCCTGTGGGTCATACTCTACTTCCTCAGCCGGGAATTCTACTAGATTCCCATTCATACAATTCTGGGAGACGTGTCCTTCTTCTCCACATGAATAGCAAGACTTGGTGCAGGGTTTACTCGGGTCTTCTTTAGATGTGTCCTCCATCACAGCTTCTTCTAAAATTTCCATGAGGGCTCCTTTCATTTCTTCTTTCTTCTGCTGGATGGTTCGTTGTACCAAGGGGTAAATGTGACACTGAGCAGGGTAGTGGGTAGTCCCTTCACACAAGAAACAAGTAATTTGCCTAGTTGGGCATTCTTCAACTGGGTGACTTCCTTCACAATTAGGGCATTCATCCTTGTGTTCTTTGTGGGTCTGTCCGATTTCTCAACAAATCTTGCATGCACAAGGTTTCTTCATGTCCTTTCCATAAGGCTTCAACTTCTGGGAAACAAGCCGAGACTTTGGCAGAGTCAACTTAAATTCTTTCCAAGTGGTTTGCTCCTTGCCATCCATTCATGGTTTGGTACATCCTCCACCAAGTAGCAGCACCTCTTTCAAAGCACAGAAGAGCATGTTGGGTCATATCATGTCCAACTATAGGGTTATTCTCCATGGGATCCTCCATGTTCTGAATCCATTGGTCCATCTCCAATTGGCTCATCGGTCCAGAAAATATAACCTCATCTCCATTCATCATCTATTGGGTCCATGGGTTTGGAGTGAGATAAGAGAGATAGAGAGATGCACACAATACAAACAAAAGTTTTGAAAAGACAGATTTTTATTGTGGCTGTCGGAAAACATCAAACAAATGACAGCTCACAAATGTCGCATCTAACGTATGTGTATAACAGGGGTTAATTTGGTCTTCTAAGGTCAACGTCGCCAAACTCTTCAAGTCTTTGTTCATGCCTCCAATGGCTTCTTCCGATCATGCTCGTCCTTCTCAATTTCTTCTGCCAGATCCTCTCTATTGACAAAAGTTTCTCGTGACGTCCTTTAATATTTCTGGAGTGGCATTCCAAACTTTTGGGTTTCAACATTGGCATGAACCATGGTACTACTGTCCTTCCGTTCCTGACGAATCTTCGGTATCTCGAGGTTTTTCTACTCTAGCTTGGCTACTTTCAACTTCAGGATCCTGAGTTCCTCATGAAATACTTTCTTGTCTAATACGACTTCCTGGAGCTCCATTTTAAACTTCTTGATGTACTACTCCAGATCTTGGTGATACACCGGCTAGGGCTAAAACTTTATCTTATGATAGGTGCTCCATCAGCCTTCTTCCATCAAATCCATTCTGATGACATGCATCCTTAACTCAGCATGGTGACAATAGCATTAGCGGGGGATGACATCACGGATAACCGTGTTTCTGCTATTGTCATTTCCATGAGCTATCTCTCTACAGTTGATATCTCCTGCCTTAGGGTTTCTTTGACAAAACTTCGAGTTCTCATACTCCTTGTTTCAGTCTTTCTCCGATACACCTTGATCTCGGGTATTGACAACTTCCATAATCTGTTAAGTTCCATCAGGGTAGCCTTCCTAGGTCATACAAATCTGGAAATTCTACAGAGCCTCCAATTCTCCTAGTCTTCAGAGTCTTCAACAGCTGTAGTTTCCATTATCATAGTGTATGGTAAAATCCTCTTCATTCCGAATAGTCTTACTTGTCTGATATCCTATACTTCTTGGAGTGGTCTCATCAGTCGAATCTTCGTGGTCAAAAGGGAGAAGGGGTATGGTCTCACTAAAAAAGAATTTTTGAATGAGCTCAGAAGAGAAGAGAGGTAAAAGATCTTTTTGAAAGGGAAAGTTGTAGAAAAAAGTCTTTGCTATGGGCTTTCCAGTTTCCAGGGTCACGTCCTACAGTCAACATGTGCTCTGATACCATCTTGTAGCGACCCGACCCGAATGGATCAAGTCTCTTTGCTTAGGTGTCATCCCTGGATCGGTATGCTGACACACACAGTACTCGAAGGATTTATAACAGAGGTAAATCACATGTATAAAGTAACATAAATACTATTACCTCAATCCAAATAGCGGAATCAACAAGGTTGTGGATTCCCATCAACACCAACGGCAAAGTTGAGTGTAGAAATCGTAACCCTAACGTATCACTTACTCGTCGTAAGAAACCTGCAACATGAGACGTTGCAGCCCGAAACGGGTCAGTACATTGAATGTACTTGCAAATTCAAACCATAGAGAATAATGATGAACAATGGCTATCACTATATGCATATATGGCTGGTGGAAAAGCTCTATGGTTATAGGGTTTTTACGTAAAGCCAATTTTTCCCTACTGCAAAGAAATACATTTTAATTAACTATCATGGTGGTTGTTGAACATTGAGAATGGTTGACAGCATTCTCAATCCCAATTAAAAATAATTAAAACCCAACAACATTAATTAGAAGTAACATGATGAGATTCACATGATATTCAAGTACTAGATACTCAAGATGTCCATGACCGGGGACACAGCTAATCATGATTAGTTTGTACACTCTGCAGAGGTTTGCGCACTTTTCCCCACAAGACTCGATCGCCTCCGTTTAGTTTCTCGCACTACATGGTGTTTGAGAAGACGGATGACCGAGACATAGTCTTTCAGAAGCGCTAGCACCTTACGATCGGGTAGACCGGTACACCTACATCCCCTACATCTGCTAGTCCACCACTGTACGAGTTCGCACAACTTAGTCAACTATGCTAGAACCCATAATGGCTTGTGGCTGCACACGGAAGTTTCTAGCATGAAAGATCTTATGATCCCTTTGAGCCTGGGTGGCGGTCCAAAAAAAACAGGAAAGTCCTGATAGACATCAGGTGCCTCAATCCACCCAGATGTGTATTTAAGTTGCCACCTTAGATAAACCATTAATTAACAATATTCACAACTGTCATGGATATCACTCACCCAATCCACGTCTACTAGCATAGCATGGCATAAAAGCAAACGTAGAAGTAACTCCCAAAGGTTTCATAATAATATAGGTGATAGGTACTACCTCTTCTACTTCCCATCCCACAGTTTAATTAGATCCTAATCATGCAATGTGAGAGGATTGATCTAATGCAATAAAACATGGGTTGTAGAAAAGGTATGATCAAAGTGTGAACTTGCCTGCAATGTTGATGAAGATGATTCGCACTCAAAACTCTTGATAGATCTACTCGTCACACTCCGGTCAATCTATCGTAAGCAAACAATAGTAACCACACAATAAGTACTCATCTAATGCACAAGTAAAACTCGAACGAGAGAACGAACCAGAAAGTTCAACTTAAGAACTCCGGTTGCAAAGAAAGAACGAACCGAACAAACGATGGAAAACAAACGGCGGAAGAAAACAACTCGGTTCTAGCAAGTTGAAACTAGGTCAAATTTTACCATAGCAAAAACTTGTTCAAGTTGATTAGACGGAACGGAGGTTTCGAGACGAAACTCCAGGCACTTGAATCACCTGATTCCGATAAACGGGCGAGAAGATAAACTAGAACGAAGATCGGATCTGAGATCGCGATCACGGAATAAATCCGACGAAAAGAAAGAGACGAACGGTTAAACGAACGGGCGTCATTAACCGGGAATAATCGGTGATCACGTTCGTTGAGACGAACGGTCCGAAAGAAGAACGAAAACCGATCTAGGGTTTTCGGAAAATAAACCGAAAAAGAAAACGGAAAACCGATCTAGGGTTTCGGAAAAGAAACCGAAACGAAGAATCGGAGAGAAAAACCGGAAAAGAAAACCGGAACGGTTTCTTTTAAAAGAACCGATCCGCAGGGAAGAAAAAGAGAGGCACGGGGCTACCTCCGGCGAGGCGGGGCGAACGGTGGCGACGGCGGCGTGCTAGGGCGGCGGCGGCGGGTGAGGGGCGCGGGGTGGGGCGCGTCTTGGGGAGGAGAGGGGGGTTTGGGTTTTTGGTGTGAGGAGAGGGGGTTTGGGTTTTTGGTGTGAGGAGAGGGGGTTTGGGTTTTTGGTGTGAGGAGAGGGGGTTTTGGTTTTTGGTGTGAGGAGAGGGAGGGGGGATCTATGGGGGTATTTATATAGGAGAGGGGAGAGATTACTTGGGGTAGGGGACAAGAAATAGAGTAGGAAAAGGAAAAACGAAACAAGGAAAAGGGGGGGCTAACCAGAGTCCTAGAGGGACTCGGCTAGAGGCGAGGCGGCGGCCTGGCGCGCTGCGCCTGGCGCCTGGCGCTGGCGCTGGCTGGGGGCGGTGGCAGGCTGGGCCTTTGGCCCGGCTGGCCTGCTCATTTTTTTTAACTGATTTCGCGCGCAGAAAAACAAAAGAAAACTAACTAAACGAACTCCAAAAAATCTAAAGTAAATTTTCCCCGACTCCTAAAAAATGAGTCGAACAAAATGAACTTTTCTACGGACCTAAAATGCAATTTTCGAAATCGCGCATTTTTCCCTATCCAAAGAAAAACAAATAAACACCGGAAAACGAAATTTGATCTATTTATTAAATCTTCATTTTTCCTATATTTTGGGGAAGTCATATTATTCCCTCTCTCTCATATTTTGATATCGGAAAAATAATTGAAGATGAAATAAATAAATCAAATGATCCTCTTTTCATATTCGAGAAAACTCTCAAATATGAAAATAACGAAATCTCCAACTCTCTCCGAAGGTCCTTGAGTTGCGTGAAATTTCTAGGATCGACCAAAATGCAAGAAAAAAAGATATGCATGATGATCTAATGTATAACATTCCAAATTGAAAATTTGGGATGTTACAGTTATCCCTTGCATATCATAGTTCATCACGAAGTTCTACTAACTTGGTGATGGTGACTAGAGAATTCTGTCAATCACTATCTTATCTGGAAGATTAACTCTCACTTGATTCAAGCGATTGTAGTACTCAGACAATCTGGGCACATGCTCACTAGTTGAGCGATTCTCCTCCATCTTTTAGCTATAGAACTTGTTGGAGACTTCATATCTCTCAACTCGGGTATTTGCTTGAAATATTAACTTCAACTCCTGGAACATCTCATATGCTCCATGACGTTCAAAACGTCTTTGAAGTCCCGATTCTAAGCCATTAAGCATGGTGCACTAAACTATCAAGTAGTCATCATATTGAGCTAGCCAAATGTTCATAACGTCTGCATCTGCTCCTGCAATAGGTCCATCACCTAGCGGTGCATCAAGGACATAATTCTTCTGTGCAGCAATGAGGATAAACCTCAGATCACGGATCCAATCCGCATCATTGCTACTAACATCTTTCAACACAATTTTGTCTAGGAACATATCAAAATAAACACAGGGAAGCAACAACGCGAGCTATTGATCTACAACATGATTTGCAAAATACTACTAGGACTAAGTTCATGATAAATTTAAGTTCAATTAATCATATTACTTAAGAACTCCCACTTAGATAGACATCCCTCTAATCCTCTAAGTGATCACGTGATCCAAATCAACTAAACCATGTCCGATCATCACGTGAGATGGAGTAGTTTCAATGGTGAACATCACTATGTTGATCATATCTACTATATGATTCACGCTCGACCTTTCGGTCTCCGTGTTCCGAGGCCATATCTGTATATGCTTGGCTCGTCAAGTATAACCTGAGTATTCCGCGTGTGCAACTGTTTTGCACCCGTTGTATTTGAACGTAGAGCCTATCACACCCGATCATCACGTGGTGTCTTAGCACGAAGAACATTCACAACGGTGCATACTCAGGGAGAACACTTCTTGATAATTAGTGAGAGATCATCTTAAAATGCTACCGTCAATCAAAGCAAGATAAGATGCATAAAAGATAAACATCACATGCAATCAATATAAGTGATATGATATGGCCATCATCATCTTGTGCTTGTGATCTCCATCTTCGAAGCACCGTCGTGATCACCATCGTCATCGGCGCGACACCTTGATCTCCATCGTAGCATCGTTGTCGTCTCGCCAATCTTATGCTTCCACGACTATCGCTACCGCTTAGTGATAAAGTAAAGCATTACAACGCGATTGCATTGCATACAATAAAGCGACAACCATATGGCTCCTGCCAGTTGCCGATAACTTGGTTACAAAACATGATCATCTCATACAATAAAATTTAGCATCATGTCTTGACCATATCACATCACAACATGCCCTGCAAAAACAAGTTAGACGTCCTCTACTTTGTTGTTGCAAGTTTTACGTGGCTGCTATGGGCTTAAGCAAGAACCAATCTTACCTACGCATCAAAACCACAACGATAGTTTGTCAAGTTGATGCTATTTTAACCTTCACAAGGACCAGGCGTAGCCACACTCGGTTCAACTAAAGTTGGAGAAACTGTCACCCGCAAGCCACCTATGTGCAAAGCACGTCGGGAGAACCGGTCTCGCGTAAGCGTACGCGTAATGTCGGTCCGGGCCGCTTCGTCCAACAATACCGCCGAACCAAAGTATGACATGCTGGTAAGCAGTATGACTTATATCGCCCACAACTCACTTGTGCTCTACTCGTGCATATAACATCAACATATAAAACCTAGGCTCGGATGCCACTGTTGGGGTTTCGTAGTAATTTCAAAAAAATTCCTACGCACACACAAGATCATGGTGATGCATAGCAACGAGAGGGGGAGAGTGTGATCTACGTACCCTTCTAGATCGACAACGGAAGCGTTAACTTGGTTGATGTAGTCGTACGTCTTCACAGCCCGACCGATCAAGCACCAAAACTACGGTACCTCCAAGTTCTAGCACACGTTCAGCTCGATGACGATTCCCGGACTCCGATCCAGCAAAGTGTTGGGGAAGAGTTCCATCAGCACGACGGCGTGGTGACGATCTTGATGTACTACTGTCGCAGGGCTTCGCCTAAGCACCACTTCAATATTATCGAGGACTATGGTGGAAGGGGGCACCGCACACGGCTAAGAATATGATCACGTGGATCAACTTGTGTGTCTAGGGGTGCCCCTTGCCTTCGTATATAAAGGATCCAAGGGGGGGGTGCGGCCGGCCCTAGTAGGAGGCGCGCAGGAGGAGTCCTACTCCTACCGGGAGTAGGACTCCCCTCCCTTTCCTTGTCCAAGTAGGAGAGAGGGAAGGAGAGAAGGAAAGGGGGGGGGGCGCCACCCTCCCTCCTGGTAGTCCCTCCTCTTCTCCACTTTAGGCCCATGAGGCCCATTAACCCCCCCGGGGGGTTCCGGTAACCCCCCGGTGCTCCGGTTTTATCCAAAACTTCCCCGGAACACTTCCGGTGTCCGAATATAGCCGTCCAATATATCAATCCTTATGTCTCGACCATTTCGAGACTCCTCGTCATGTCCGTGATCACATCCGGGACTCAGAACTAACTTCGGTACATCAAAACTCATAAACTCATAATATAACTGTCATCGAAACCTTAAGCGTGCGGACCCTACGGGTTCCAAAACAATGTAGACATGACCGAGACACGTCTCCGGTCAATAACCAATAGCGGAACCTGGATGCTCATATTGGCTCCTACATATTCTACGAAGATCTTTTATCGGTCAGACCGCATAACAACATACGTTGTTCCCTTTGTCATCGGTATGTTACTTGCCCGAGATTCGATCGTCGGTATCCCATACCTAGTTCAATCTCGTTACCGGCAAGTCTCTTTACTCGTTCCGTAATACATCATCTCACAACTAACTCATTAGTTGCAATGCTTGCAAGGCTTATGTGATGTGTATTACCGAGAGGGCCCAGAGATACCTCTCCGACAATCGGAGTGACAAATCCTAATCTCGAAATACGCCAACCCAACATGTACCTTTGGAGACACCTGTAGAGCACCTTTATAATCACCCATTTACGTTGTGACGTTTGGTAGCACAAAAAGTGTTCCTCCGGCAAACGGGAGTTGCATAATCTCATAGTCATAGGAACATGTATAAGTCATGAAGAAAGCAATAGCAACATACTAAACGATCGGGTGCTAAGCTAATGGAATGGGTCATGTCAATCAGATCATTCACCTAATGATGTGATCCCGTTAATCAAATAAAAACTCTTTGTTTATGGTTAGGAAACATAACCATCTTTGATTAACGAGCTAGTCAAGTAGAGGCATACTAGTGACACTCTGTTTGTCTATGTATTCACACATGTATTATGTTTCGGGTTAATACAATTCTAGCATGAATAATAAAGATTTATCATGATATAAGGAAATAAATAATAACTTTATTATTGCCTCTAGGGCATATTTCCTTCAATATGTTGGGCATTATGACCCGTCCGGCGGTAAACCGCCAGGACACTTTAAACGTGTTGTATGTAGAGACAGGTTTGTTAAACCGGCCTGGCTTTGGACTATAAGTCGCCAGTATATATATTTGGATTGCGCCATTGGAATCATGCGCTTATAAATCATTGGATTATATTATCTTGAATAGCCAACATGGATGGATTTTTATGGTTATTAATAACCAATATTATTGAGTTTTCAAAGTCGCTTTAGCACAATGGCTATTATTTTATCAAAGGATATGATTTATTCTACAATGGAAGAAATAGTCCCGAGTCGCTGCAGGCTTACAACCCGGCACTTGGGGGCTACATTATTCAAATCGAGATTACATGCAAGTCTCATGTCGCTGCAAGCATGCATCATGACACTTGGGGGCTAATGCAAAGTCATTTTTAGTCTTATTGAAGACCCGACTCATCATATTATAATGAGCCGGCCCTTGGGGGCTACCAATTGCTCCTGTCAACAATTCAAGGTACACAAGTTTTTATCCATTATATTGAAGGGTCCACTCCTCAGTTGGTAAAGCACAAAGCTCTTAACCTTGTGGACGTGGGTTCAAGCCCCATGATGGGAGTTACATCATATGATGTTATTTTCAATGAAGTATATATAAAGTCCCAGCTCAATATTATCTTACTGAACCGGCCCTTGGGGGCTACACAGATTGAAGTTTTTATAAGCAATTACAAGTCCCAGGTTGCTGCAAGCATGACAACCCGGCACTTGGGGGCTACATATATGGAGTATTCAGTTTATATAATTGAGATGAACAAACCGGATTTCTTCAAGATTGAAACACTTATTGGAGCAAGTCTTAAGTTATCACTATGTTCTCCTCTTAAGACTTGGGGGCTACAGGTATTATGTATATAAAGGAGGAACATCTTCATTTTATCAGTTTTGAGCAAATCAGGAAGATCAATTACATGACCCGATGTCGACAACAATTATGACCCTGCGCCATCAATATTTATAAACC
The DNA here is from genome assembly GCF_003073215.2 of Triticum urartu. Taxonomy (NCBI): domain Eukaryota; kingdom Viridiplantae; phylum Streptophyta; class Magnoliopsida; order Poales; family Poaceae; genus Triticum; species Triticum urartu. The sequence continues at coordinate 701,619,101 of NC_053024.1, read as the reverse complement.
GGCCATTTTGGTAATATTAAACCGGCAAGTTTTACATCTTCAAACCGGCTGAATATCAGATAAGTATTTTCAGACCCATATTTCTTAAACCGGCGGAGCTGAATTGAAGGAGTTATTCTTCACAATATTTCTTGGTGACAAGCCAATGTCGGCAAATTGATTATGAAGCTGGTTTGTTGACCCGGATTTCTCAGAAGGAGGAAATAACAAGGACTTAAGGATGATCAGGTACCGGTTTACAAAAATTCTTAACCCGGAGCATAACCTGTCAAATTTGTTCTTGTGTTTATTTTGCAGCATAAGTTTACCATGAATAAATCCAAGCTAAACTTGGGGGCTAATGTCAGGGATATACCCCACGGCGTAAACCGGCCGCAAGTTAACCCGGCCAGGACTTGGCGGTTTATCTGAAGACCCCACTGACACTTGGCGAGTTACTGGCGACCCGCCCTGACCTGGCGGTTTACAAGCAACCCACCTGGTCATTATGACTCACTGGTGATCTGGCGTGCGGGACAGACGGATGACAAGGCCCAAGGCCCAGAAGGCCGGTTCACGTTTAATGGTGGGCCGGTCTAAGAAGAAAGGCATGAGGAACGTTTATCTTACAAGGAGTTAAGACCTGGACTTGTATCCAGTTTGTATTAGAGATAGACTAGTCCTAATCCTAATAGGACTCCACATGTAAACCGCCCCTTCAACATATATAAGGAGGGGCAGGGCTCCCCAAAAGGGACAAGATTCACAAGTTCCACAAGTTGGACAAGTTAGGTTTAGACAATAGCTCTCAAGATAGAGCACTCTTGTAACCATGATCATCATCATCAATATCAAACGTAGACTTTTACCTCCACCGTGAGGGGCCGAACCTGGGTAAAACCTCGCGTCTCTTGTCCCGCTCAACCCCTCTCAAGCTACCACATAGATGCGTTGGCCTCGCGACTAAGTCCTGACACTAAGGACATCTGCCGTGACAATTCCACGACATTACCGTAAGTCTCTATAATCATTCCGTAATACATCATCTCGTAACTAACTCCTTAGTCATTTTCTTGCAATCATATGATGTGTGTTACCGAGACGGCCCAGCGGTACCTCTCCGAGACTCGGAGTGACAAATCCCAATCTTGATCTATGCCAACTCAAGAAACACCTTAGGAGATACCCGTAGAGCATCTTTATGATCACCCAATTACGTTGTGACGTTTGATAGCACACAAGGTATTCCTCCAGTATCCGGGAGTTGCATAATCTCATAGTCGAAGGAATATGTATTTGACATTAAGAAAGCAATAGCAATAAACTAAATGATCAATATGCTAAGATAGCAGATGGGTCTTTGTCCATCACATCATTCTCCTAATGATGTGATCCTGTTATCAAATGACAACTCATGTCTATGGTTAGGAAACCTTTACCATCTTTTGATCACTGAGCTAGTCTAGTAGAGGCTCACTAGGGACACGGTATTTGTTTATGTATCAACACATGTATTTAAGTTTCCGGTCAATACAATTCTAGCATGAATAATAAACCTTTCTCATGATTAAGGAAATATAATAACAACCATTTTATTATTGCCGCTAGGGCATATTTCCATAAATCTCCCACTTACACTAGAGTCAATAATCTAGTTCACATCGCCATGTGATTAACACCCAGAGTTCACATCGCCTTGTGACCAACACCCAAAGAGTTTACTAGTCAATTATCTGGTTCACATCTCCATGTGATTAACAACCAAAGAGTATCAAGGTGTGATCATGTTTTTCTTGTGAGAGAAGTTCAGTCAACGGGTCTGCCACATTCAGATCCATATGTATTTTGGAAATTTCTATGTCTACAATGCTTTGCATAGAGCTACTCTAGCTAATTACTCCCACTTTCAATATGTATCCAAATCAAGACTCAGATTCATCCAAATTGGTTTAAAAGATTGCATCAACGTAACCCTTTACGACGAACTCTTTATCACCTCCATAACCGAGAAATATCTCCTTAGTCCTTCTTAGGTAACTAAGGATAATTTTGACCGCTGTCTAGTGATCTATTCTTGGATCACTATTGTACCTGATGACCCACAAGTATAGGGGATCAATCATAGTCCTTTCGATAAGTAAGAGTATCAAACCCAACGAGGAGCAGAAGGAAATGACAAGTAGTTTTCAGCAAGTTATTCTCTGCAAGCACAGAAATTATAAGTAATGAGTAGTTTGATAGCAGGATAATTTGTAACGAGCTAGTAACGGTAACGGTAACAAAAGTGCAGCAAGATAGCCCAATCCTTTTGAGGCAAAGGAAAGAGACCAAAATGGTCTCTTATGATAAGCAAAGCGTTCTTGAGGGTACTCGTGAATTTCATCTAGCCACCATTGTACATGTCGGTGCTATACAAACGGTTTTTAACCCCTTTCCATGACGGCATTTAGAACCGTCGCCTAGTCAGTGATGGCGATAGTGGGAGCCTTGATGCATACAATTGTCGCTATATAAGTGTTTCCTGTATCTCGAATATCCCAAATGCTTCATCCTTGCTACTCGTTTGTACTAGCATTGCCATCGCAGTCGGAGTTTTGTGGTTTTACCTAACACTACAGGAATCAGGAACTTTGCCGGCAGCCATGGCGGAGGGCAAAGGCACGAATGGCGGACGACAAAGACAGCTGACGGCGAAGTTCTTGATTCCAGTAGTGTAAAACCAGGCAGATTCTAGGCACATGAGCTTTCGAGGCAAGTTCTAGGCACGAAAGTTTTACGATGCCTGAAACATCACAAACAGTTCATGATTATAAACCATGTACGATAGGTAGACAATCACACACATTTGGTTTTCCCGCACCGTATGTGATAGTGTCTGACATCACACACACTTTGCAAACGGCAACTGTGTGCATTGTTACACATGTTTCCTCTCTGTGAACTGTGTCGGATTATGATGTATATCGCACACGATGTGCTTTATTAACTGTGTGCGCCGTAATGACCTGCACACTGTAATTTCGCCCTAATTTAATTGCTGCTATTTAAAATTGTACCTAATTTAAACTTGAAAGTAGGCTATAGCTTTACTCATATCCATCAGGTTCAAACAACCAATGCATTATTCGATTCAAAGGTACATATGTTTAAGAATTACATAAGGACCAAATAAAGAATGGTGAACGAGGGTTCTATACTTGTACAATTACAGATGGATAAAGAGGCGATAGACATTCTGGTTGCTGAACAAGGTGAAGCAGAATGGCCCTATTGTGCTCTCCTGGATGCAGAAGGCATGCAGGACTCTTGTCCAACCCCTTGTGATGGCCGGCCGCCAATCATGTAGTTTGAGAGGTAATCTTGAGTAAACTGATTCAGGATCCACTACAAAAAAAGATTCAGACATTGTCATCTCACACAACTCATTATGGACAGTAAAAAGAAGGCTATGGGGCTCTTATTTACCATCCTACAGTTCACTGTTGTCTTGCATAAAGTGTAAACAAATAGTTTGATTGACATCTTTTGACCCATTTTAATGACAATCTTTATCAGCTTCCTCACTTTATGCTAGTTCATGAATATCTCATTGCCCCATACGCAGAAAGGGTCGAAGTGTGTATCTTTGGCAATGATATATGTACCTAAATGCACCAAGGTAATATTAGAAGCTAAACAACAATTGAAAAATGATGCAGTACAACACTCCCTCCATCCCATTATATAAGATTTTATTACATCACTAGTAGAAAAAGGGGCTTTGGTTCAGCCAGAAAAGAGCATTAATACCGGTTGCATTATGAACCGGGACTAATGTGAGCATTAGTCCCGGTTAGAGTGGCGAGGGCACCGTACAGGCATTACTCCCGGTTCAAATGGGACCTTTAGTCCTGGTTGGTGCAACGAACCGTTACTAAAGGGTGCGATGCCCATTAGTACCGGTTCGTGCCACGAACCGGTACTAATGGTGCAATTTTCAAATCCTACCCCCCCTTGTGTATCGCCTTTTCAGTTTTGCAAAAAGCAAAAGAAAATGATAAAAACTTCAAAAGTTAAAATCCTTCGAGATGTAGTTATGTTACCACATCTACTAGTTAGGAAAATTTAAAAACTTAAATTTGGACATGTTTTGCAAAAAGTGTAGGGAAAATGTAAAACGGATATTAATTTTGCATACGATGTCAGAAAAAATGTATAATATATCAAAATGTTTAGCACGAAAATCCTACGGCCTGTTTGCCAATTTTTAGAATCCTCATATTCCAAAAGGAAAAAAAGTTATGCTCAAATTTCAGTTTTTTTTAAATTTTTGTTAAATCTGGTCAAACTATGGTCAAAATACTTATTCAAGAAGTATTAGTGTTACTAAATAATTATTCAAGAATATTAGTGTTACTAAATAATTATTTCAGTTTTTTTGAATTTTGGTCAAATCTGGTCAAACTGTGGTCAAACCATGGTCAAACAATGGTCAAACTACTTATTCAAGAAATATTAGTGTTACTAAATAATTATTGTTTTTTAGAACAATAGTTTCAAACTCAAAGAGTGAAATGTGTGACTTCATGCTCAAGCTAAACCCCTGATGGTTAATAGGATTGACATCTTATTATTGTCAAGAAAACAACAAGTGCAGACTTGGAAACGAGGGAGAATAGATCTCGGAAGTTAAGCGTGCTCAGGATGGGGGAGTGGGAGGATGGGTGACCGTTCGGGAAGTTAGATGATTTGGAATGATGAGGGGTGATTAGAGATTAAATTGAGCGGTGATGAGGGGTGATTAGAGATTAAATTGAGCGGTGATGAGGGGTGATTAGAGATTAGAGGTTAAAATAATTCAGAAATTTGAAAATCGGGAAAATATTTCAAAAAAATTCAATTTTTTTTTAAAAAATTCAAAAAATCCTTTAGTACCGGCTGGTGTTAATTTTTTTTTAAAAAAATTCAAAAAATCCTTTAGTACCGGTTGGTGTTACCAACCGGGACTAAAGGTGGACGTCCAGGCAGCAGCCACGTGAAGGGCCTTTAGTCTCGGTTCGTATAAGAACTGGGACTAAAGGGGGGATTGTGGGAGTCCTGGATTAGGGGGTCTCCGGACAGCTGAACTATCTCCATTGGCAGGACTGTTAGACTATGAAGATACAAGATTGAAGACTTCGTCTCATGTCCGGATGGGACTCTACTTGGCGTGGAAGGCAAGCTAGGCAATACGTATTTGGATATCTCCTCCTTTGTAACCGACCTTGTGTAACCCTAACCCTCTCCGGTGTCTAAATAAACCAGAGGGTTTTAGTCCGTAGGACAACAATCACAACATACAATCATACCGTAGGCTAGCTTCTAGGGTTTAGCCTCTCTGATCTCGTGGTAGATCTACTCTTGTAACACCCATCTCTTCAATATTAATCAAGCAGGACGTAGGGTTTTACCTCCATCAAGAGGGCCCAAACCTGGGGAAAACTTCGTGTCCCTTGCCTCCTGTTACCATTCGGCCTAGACGCACAGTTCGGGACCCCCTACCCGAGATCCGCCAGTTTTGACACCGACATTGGTGCTTTCATTGAGAGTTCCTCTATGTCGTCGCCGTTAGGCTTGATGGCTCCTACTATCATCGGTAGCGATGCGGTCTAGGGTGAGACTTTTCTCCCCGGACAGATCTTCGTATTTGGCGGCTTTGCACTGCGGGCTAATTCGCTTGGCCATCTGGAGCAGATTGAAAGCTATGCCCCTGGCCATCAAGTCAGATTTGGAAGTTTGAACTACACGGCCGACATCCGCGGAGACTTGATCTTCGACAGATTCAAGCCACAGCCGGGCGCGCCGCACTGTCTCGATGGGCATGACCTAGCTCTACCACCAGATGGTACTCCAAAGGCCGCGCCCACACCAGCTCCGACCCTTAGCTCGGAGCCAGCTGCACCAATCGAGGATGGGTGGCTAGACACCGCCTCAGGGGCTGCAGTCTCAATGGCGGTCGAGCCGAACACCAGCATAATCCTCTGCGCAGCCCGTGACTCCAAGGTGCCGGACTCTCCTCCGGACCCCGAACCATCCGCGCCCCTGCCAATCGAATCCGACTGGGCGCCGATCATGCAATTCACCGCTGCGGATATCTTTCAGCACTCGCCCTTCGGCGACATTCTGAATTCACTAAGGTCTCTCTCTTTGTCAGGAGAGCCCTGGCCGGATCATGGCCAACAGGACTGGGATGCGGACGATGAAGAAATTCGACGCCCACCCACCACCCACTTTGTAGCCACTGTCGATATTTTAACCGACATGCTCGACTTCGACTCCGAAGACATCGACGGTATGGACGATGATGTAGGAGACGAACATGAACCAACACCTATAGGGCATTGGAAAGCCACCTCGTCGTATGACATATACATGGTGGATACACCCAATGAAGGCAACGGCGACGAGATAGCGGAGGATGACCCCTCCAAGAAGCAACCCAAGCGCCGACGTCAGCGGCGCCGCTAGTCCCGCCAAAGCAAAAGTGGTGATACCAGCACAGGAGATAATAACACTCCGGATAGCACCGAAGACAATGAAAACCCCCTCCAACAAGAGTTAGATCAGGAGGATGAAGGAGCCAACTCTCCTGAGAGAGCGGCTGGCGGAGAGGAGGAGGATGACAATTACATGCCCCCCTCCGAAGACGAGGCAAGCCTCGGCGACGATGAATTCGCCGTACCAGAGGATCCCGTCGAACAAGAGCGCTTCAAGCGTAGGCTTATGGCCACGGCAAATAGCCTAAAGAAAAAGCAGCAACAGCTTCAAGCTGATCAAGATCTGCTAGCTGACAAATGGACTGAAGTCCTCGCAGCCGATGAATATAAACTCGAGCGTCCCACCAAGAGTTACCCAAGGCGCAGGTTACTACCCCGACTGTAGGAAGAAGCGTATGATACGGCTGATCGGCCACATCGTGGTCGCGATAGAGAGGCATTCATGCCAAAAGCTCAGCCTCCACCCCAATGCCATCCAAATAAAAAGGCATGGGGAGATACGCCAGACCTGCGAGACATATTGGAGGACAAAGCAAAGCACTCAAGATCGACCTATGGATCACGAGGGCGCACCACTCTACGAGATGGTAAACGTCACGCCGGATACAGTAAAAGCAAATCCGGCTGGGCCGAACACAGCGGGCAGGACCCATACGAGCTGTGTCGCGACATAGCCCAATACAGAGGCGCTGCACACCCCTTATGTTTCACAGACGGAGTAATGGAACATCAATTCCCAGAAGGTTTCAAACCTGTAAACATTGAATCATACGACGGCACAACAGATCCCGCGCTATGGATTGAGGACTTCCTCCTCCACATCCACATGTCCCGCGGTGATGACTTACATGCCATCAAGTACCTCCCACTAAAACTTAAAGGACCAGCACGGCATTGGCTTAATAGCTTGCCAGCAGACTCCATTAACTGTTGGGAAGATCTAGAAGCCGCATTCCTCGACAACTTTCAGGGCACTTATGTGCGACCACCAGACGCCGATGACTTGAGCCACATAATTCAGCAGCCAGAAGAATCGGCCAGGCAATTCTAGACTCGGTTCCTTACAAAGAAAAACCAAATCGTCAACTGTCCGGATGCGGAGGCCTTAGCGGCTTTCAAGCACAACATCCGAGACGAGTGGCTAGCCCGGCACCTTGGTCAGGAAAAGCCGAAATCTATGGCAGCCCTCACGACGCTCATGACCCGCTTTTGTGCAGGAGAAGACAGCTGGTTGGCTCGCAGTAACAACATATCAAAGAACCATGGTACCTCATATACCAAGGACGCCAATAGCAGGTCACGTCGCAACAAGCATAAGCGCCGCATTAACGGCGAAAGTACTGAGGATACGACAGTCAATGCCGGATTCAAAGGCTCTAAACCCGGTTAGCGGAAAAAGCCATTCAAACAAAGTACGCCGGGTCTGTCCAGCTTGGATCATATACTCGATCGCTCGTGTCAAATACACGGCACCCCAGACAAGCCAGCCAATCACACCAACAGGGATTGTTGGGTATTCAAGCAGGCTGGCAAGTTAATTGCCGAAAACAAGGACAAGGGGCCGCATAGCGATGATGAGGAAGAACCCCGGCAGCCGCACACTGGAGGACAGAAGAGGTTTCCCCCGCAAGTGAGGACGGTGAACATGATATACGCAACCCACATCCCCAAGAGGGAGCGGAAGCGTGCGCTCAGGGACGTATATGTGCTGGAGCCAGTCGCCCCGAAGTTCAACCCTTGGTCCTCCTGTCCGATCACCTTTGATCACAGGGACCACCCCACTAGTATCCGTCACGGCGGATTCGTCGCACTGGTCCTAGACCCAATCATCAACGGATTTCACCACACTCGGGTCCTCATGGACGGCGGCAGCAGCCTGAACCTGCTTTATCAGGACACAGTGCGCAAAATGGGTATAAACCCCTCAAGGATCAAACCCACAAAGACGACCTTTAAAGGCGTCATTCCAGGAGTAGAGGCCCACTGCGCAGGCTCAATTACACTGGAAGTGGTCTTCGGATCCCCGGATAACTTCCGAAGCGAAGAGTTAATCTTCGATATAGTCCCGTTCTGCAGTGGTTATCACGCGCTGCTCGGACGAACCGCATTCGCTAGATTCAATGCGGTACCACATTATGCATACCTCAAGCTCAAGATGCCAGGACCTCGCAGAGTTATTACAGTCAATGGAAACACAGAGCGCTCTCTCCGAACAGAGGAGCACACCGTGGCCCTCGCAGCAGAAGCGCAAAGCAACCTCTCAAGGCAATCTACCAGTTCGGCGTTCCAAAGCCCGGACACCTTCAAGCGCGCTCGGGGCAATCGGCAAATAGACCGCCTGGCGCGATCTGAGCTCGCGTAGCAATACGACGGCCACCCCAATCCCAGCCCAACAACGTTGTTCATGCCGCGCGTACATCATTACGCATTAAAAATACCATGGGCACAGATGGGGAGGGGGAGGCACAACTGCAGCACATCCCAAAACCGGCCTAAACCGCACCAGGGGCTTCCCGTTTGGTCATTTTTCTTTTTCTTTCAGGACTTCAATCTCTGGAAACACTATCCGGCAGCTCTATTGCCGAACACATGATACAACAACCAAGGAGGCCGACGACTATGGAATTCCTAGGTGGATTACAGATTTCACATAATTCCTCAGCTCGCCCTTGGAAGGGACATAGTCCTACTCTTTTGATCATTACACTATCTGTATCACTCTGCTTTAATGCAATTTTCTATTATACAATGCATGACATTATGATTATTATCGCATTTTTGTTATATGTATACATATCTATGTGTTCATTAATGACGCCTAGCAACCGTACACTCTGGTATGGCCAATGCACCAGGGGCTTACATACCCACAATATGGTGTGAAAAGTCCGAACACTTTCACAAGTGTGGCACCCCGAACTTATAGCATTATATGCATCATCTCCGAATCATGTCTTTGGTCAAATGTTGGGTTTGCCCGGCTCCTATGTTTTGGTACCTTACGTTCCACTCTATCGGCTAAGGTAGCGCTAGGAGAACTACTGTGACTGTGCCCCGGTTCTGCCGGGCCGAGCACCTCAGTAGAGAAAGCTAAAACTGAATGTCATGATAAGGCGAGAGACTGGTCGCTGTTCGGCGAGGTTTTTCGAGTCCCTAAAGACTTATGCCACTTAGGGCGAGGGGTCGGCTCCGTCCGGCTTACAGGCGTGTATCGCGCCCCGAATTCGGCCTTCCGAATACCAGGGGCTTCGAATAAATTTAAAATTATAGAATTCTATGGCCAAGTGAGAGTGATAAAGCATTATTAGTCCGGTTGCCTTGTTCGTTGTGCTGAGCACCTCCCTCGACGGACCCAAACATGGGAACAAGAGTGCTCAGGTTTATCCCGAACACCCCGGCACTCGTGGCATGGGGGCATAAGCCGAGGACTAGCCATCTCTCAGATTGGATAAACAGCCAAACAGAAGGTAATATTTTAATTCACACAAGCGTTGCATAGCGCATATGAAACAAGTTTTCATTACACAGGATAAAAACGAGCAAGTTTCATTCAAATATTACATTTTGTGAACACTGATCCGCGATAAGACGAGCGCCCGGCAGAACACCCTCGTAGTACATCTCGGGGTGGCGGTGCTCCTTGCCCTCCGGCGGCCCCACCTTGATAAGATTCACGGCGTCTAGCTTGACCCACTACGTTTTCACACGGGCGAAGGCCCGGCGTGCACCTTCAATGCAGACGGATCACTTGACGACCTCCAGCCATGGGCAGGCATCCACAAGCCGCCTCACCAGGCCGAAGAAGCTGTTTGAAAGGGAGTCGCCAGGCCACAACCGGACTATGAAGCCCTTCATGGCCTGATCGGCCGCCTTATGTAGCTCGGACATCTGCTTCAGCTGGTCGCTCATTGGCACCGGATGTTCGGCCTCAGCATACTGATACCAGAACAGCTTCTCCGTCGAGCTTCCATCCTCGGCCTGGTAGAACAGTGTGGCATCGGACACAGTGCGGGGCAAATCTGCGAATGCTCCTGAAGAGCTCCGGATTCGGGTAAGTAATCGGTAATTCACCTTTACATGCTTGCTTTGCATATAGAAAGCCTTACCCGCCGCTATCTTCTTCATCGCGTCGATCTCCTGAAGGGCTTTCTGGGCCTCGGCCTTGGCACTCTTCGCGCTCTCACGGGCCGCGGCAAGCTCAGACTCTCTCGTCTTCAAGTCAAGCTCCAACGCCTCATGCTTGGTCACGAGAGCCTGGAGCTCTTGCTGCACCTCGCCCACCCGAGCCTCGTGCCTCTCTCGCTCGGTGCGCTCCTGGGCCGCCTTTTCTTCGGCCTGGGACAACGCTTGCTTCAGGGTCGCCACCTTGGTCGTGGCCCCTGGCAAACATACAATGATCCTGTCATTTAGCAATCGCATCCTTTTCTCATCTACAGACGGGGTATCACTTACCCTTGTTCTCCTTGAGCTGCCTCTTAGCAAGGCCGAGCTCTTTTTGGGACCCCTCGAGGGCCTCCTTCAGTACGGCGACCTCCGCAGTTAGTGCGGAGGACGCCAACAGCGAAGCCTGCATATGCATATTGACATACTTATATTAGACTCCTGCGATATTATTTGATCCTCTATTCGGCTTTTCTTTGTGAACACCGAACAAAGCATCAGGGGCTACTGTCTATGCAGTAACACTTCTACTACATTTTAAAACACTTACCTCGAAGCCTGTTAGAAGGCTAGTACAGGCTTCAGTCAATCCGCTCTTGGCGGACTAAACCTTCTGGATCACCGCACTCATGATAGTGCGGTGCTCCTCCTCGATGGAAGCGCTGCGAAGCGCTTCCAACATAGTGTCCGGCACCTCTGGATGGACAGAGGTCACCGGCACAGGCGTCTCACCCTCCTTTGAAGGGGACCGCTTGCCCAAGCTCGGATCCGTTGGAGGGTCCGGCGCGGTGTTCGACTGAGGCCGAACTCGGAGCTCTCGGAGACCCCGTCCCCTCGGCTCCCGGAGTCCAGAAGGTCACCTTGCGGCGCCTCCGGGACTGTCCCCCTCGATCCGGTGCCTCTTGAGACAGCACCTCGGTGTTGTCGGCTGGATGAGGGGAGGTGGCCGTCGGGACTGGATCGCTATCCATGTCCGACGCACCCAGGGAGCCGTCCGAGGATACCTCGATATTGGCTCGGGCGGCCTCCACAATTGAGTTCGGCGTTAGGGAAAGCAACGCGACAAAGGAATCCTATGGGTTACTTTGGTATCCGAACACTTACGATCTCCCCTGGGGCTTGCCCCTGGGCAACCACTCGTCTTCACTTTCGTCGGCGGCGGTAGCGCTGTCCGGAGGGAGCGTCCTTCCCTTCTTGGACCCTTCGGCCTTCCCAGTTGGGGCGGCCTTCCTTTCTTGTCTCCCCCAGTCGGTGGGGGAGCCTCTTGTTCCTCTTCCTCGTCTTCGGGGGAAGAGTGCGCCGCAGAGTCATCGGACGGTGAGTCCGACGACGCCTGGCGTCGGGAACTCTTTCGAGCTCCCTTGGCCTTCTTGGTCTTCTTCGGCACCTTATAGGGGGCCGGAGTCAGCATCTTCATTAGAAGAGCGTCTGCGGGGCCTTCGGGCAAGGGAGCCCGATAGTCGATCTGTCCGGCCATCTTCTGCCAGTCCTGTCAAAATTACGGGACTTTAGATCCCGCATAGAGCCAATCTATATATATAAAAAAATATCCTGTAAGAGGTAAAACAACTTACCGCACTAGCGTGGCGCTTCGTGCTGAATCCGCGATCCTCAGTAATGGGGGGAGGGACCGCGGCGCCCTTGAATAGCACCCTCCAGGCATCTTCATGAGTCGTGTCGAAGAGCCTGTTCAGAGTTCGGTGCTGCGCCGGATTGAACTCCCACAAGGTAAACTCCCGTTGTTGGCACGGGAGTATCCGGCGAACGAGCATAACCTGGACTATGTTGACAAGCTTGAGCTTCTTATCCACCATGTTCTGAATACATGACTGGAGTCCGGTCAGCTCTTTTGAATTACCCCAAGACAGGCCCTTCTCTTTCCAGGAAGTGAGCCACATGGGGATGCCGGATCGGAACTCGAGGGCCGCTACCCATGCGCGGTCGCGCGGCTCGATGATATAGAACCACCCCGATTGCCACCCCTTTATGGTGTCCACGAAGGTGCCCTCGAGCCATGTGATGTTGGGCATCTTGCCCACCATGGCGCCTCCGCACTCCGCCTGGCGGCTGCTCACTACCTTCGGCTTGACATTGAAGGTCTTCAGCCATAAGCTGAAGTGGGGCTTGATGCGGAGGAAGGCCTCGCACACGACGATAAATGCCGAGATGTTGAGGATGAAGTTTGGGGCTAGATCATGGAAATCCAGGCCGTAATAAAACATGAGCCCCGGACGAAGGGATGGAGAGGGAATCCTAGTCTGCAGAGGAAATGGGTGAGGAATACCACCCTCTCATGGGGCTCGGGGGTGGGGATGAGCTGTCCCTCATCTGGGAGCCGGTGCACGATGTCGTCGTGCAGGTATCCGGCTCTCCTCAGTTTCTTGATGTCTCCCTCCGTGACGGAGGAGACCATCCACTTGCCTCCCGCTCCGGAGATGGTTGGAGAAGGTTGAGATGGAAGTGAGGACTTGGGCGCTAGAGCTCGAGTATGCGGGAGTGGATGAGTAGAGGAGGAAGAAGGCGTGGATAGAAAGGTGAATCCTTATCCCTTTATATTGGCGGACAAAATTAAACGTCCCCACTTGCCTAGTAAAATTCGCTTATCCCCCAAGCGCGGCAATTGATGGCGCGGTTGGGTTACCCACGCCCGTATTGATGAGAATCCAGTAATAAGGGGACACGATCTCTGCTTTGACAAGACATGTCGAAAAACTGCCTCGCGTTATGTGCGGGGCTGGTTAAAAGAAACGGTTCGAATAATCACCGGGCCATGACATAATGTCATGCTCTGAAAACAAGCCAGCAAATTAGATCTGCGAAAAAACATTATTCTCTCTATGGTGAAATGTGGGACTTATTTTGCAGGGTCGGACACTATCCTCGTATGCAACTTCTTCTGTAATGTATTCGGAAAGGAACCCGCCTTGCAATGCCGAAGACAACTGCACGCCGGACTCATCGTCATTGAAGCCTGGTTCAAGGGCTACTGTGGGAGTCCTGGATTAGGGGGTCTCCAGATAGCCGGACTATCTCCATTGGCCGGACTGTTAGACTATGAAGATACAAGATTGAAGACTTCGTCTCGTGTCCGGATGGGACTCTACTTGGCGTGGAAGGCAAGCTAGGCAATACGTATATGGATATCTCCTCCTTTGTAACCGACCTTGTGTAACCCTAACCCTCTCCGGTGTCTATATAAACCGGAGGGTTTTAGTCCGTAGGACAACAATCACAAGATACAATCATACCGTAGGCTAGCTTCTAGGGTTTAGCCTCTCTGATCTCGTGGTAGATCTACTCTTGTAACACCCATATCTTCAATATTAATCAAGCAGGACGTAGGGTTTTACCTCCATCAAGAGGGCCCATACCTGGGTAATACTTCGTGTCCCTTGCCTCCTGTTACCATCCGGCCTAGACGCACAGTTCGGGACCCCCTACCCGAGATCCGCCGGTTTTGACACCGACAGGGACCATTAGTAACGACACTTTAGTCCCGGTTCCAAAACCGGGACTAAAGGCCCTCTAGAACCGGGACAAAAGGCCCTTTTTCTACTAGTGCATGTATATCTAGACATCATTAGAACATTAAGGTAACACTCTTCCTTATTGCTATGTAGCCTGGGATTGCATATTTAGTCATTCAGTACAATGCATGTTGCTATGTAGCCTCAGATATATTAAATATGGCCCTAGTTAACCTACTGATAAATGGGTTACAAATATATTCAGTGAAATGTCCGATTCGATGATTAATCCCTTATCAGCCCTAGGCTATGTGGTACCAGCTACCGTATCCTGAACAGTGGGTACATATAAGCAATAGGATGAAACTAACCTCGATGGAAAACAACACTGCTCTCAATATTGTCCTGCATGAGTACATATAAAGGCATGTTAAGCACAACAGGCTAAACATCAACCAAATATATCCCTGGTATACAACATAATCTACAAATGATAGCTTCAGTGTGAAGGCTTAAGAACGCTAGTTAAGCAAAACAAGAAGTGGAAAGGTGTGTTAACTGCATCAGGCATAATATTTAAAAATAAGCAAATAGTCATTCAAACTGGTATTGTGCAGGTCTAAAGTACACTAGTTATTGATAAAAAACAAAAACCCATGTTAACTGCAATATCCTTAACAGCAACCAAATATCATAATTCATAGTGGTTTGGTTGAAACTGTTATTGATGAAATTGAACTGCACGGCAAATACTTGCACATATAGAGCATCACATTGTGAAGAACTGAAATAAACAAGTCATAAGGCCATATCTAGCCGATCCTTAAAAAGTTAGTGTATATATATATATACACTCCAGCAATTTTTGGCCTTTTCTAGTCGATCCCCTAAACTTAAGGTTGTAAACTTCAATCTGATCAAGTTCAAAGCAGGTTCAACCGAAAGTAGCATGCATTCAAACATAAACATAGATAGTTTTCCATAACCGAATATAAAAAATAAATTTAAACTAAGCTAAACTAATTTTTGTCGAAGTAGAGGTCGAGCCAATCCGTCCTCGTCATGTAAGGTGTGCCGCAAGCCGGGTCCGGGCCGGTGCCGTCGTCCGGGTCGTTGGGGAAGACACCCCTCCACTCGTCGACGTCGATCTCCTCGTCCTCGGGGCCCACCTCGACGCCCTCTGCGCCGCCGCCTTCGACCTCATCATCGGAGGACAGCATGATAACCTCGCCGCCCTCCACGCCGCCGTCCTCGCCGCCTTCGACCTCTCAAACGACCACAAACACCAACCGACGTGCCCGGGAGCGTCCGCGGGCACTAACCGGGCTCGCCTCTTATTTGCCAGTCTGCATCCGTGTATTATTCGGTGCCTTATATACATACTACACATGCAACATTGATCTACTCTATGTGATCAGATGAGGAACAACAAAAATCGGCTACAAAGGAACACAAGATCGACTGCAAACGGACAAGTTCTTAAAATTCTAAAACTAAAAACAATATAAACATTAAGGAGGGGAGGATCACCACTTCCTCACCATGCCTTTGCCCTTCCGGTCACCGATGCAGCTGTAGGTATCCGCGGCTGGTGAAGGTTCTTGGTCATCCGACAAGGAGGTGCAGCTGTCGCCGTTGTCAGAGTCAGAGTCAGATAGGACGATGAGCCCCTTCATCCGATGGACCACCCTGTCCTGCTCCCGATTCAACCTGCCGACCAGAGCCTCTTCGTTGCTGCCTCCTTCGCCTCACGCTCCGATGCTCAATAGCAAGCCGGAGCGCCTTGGCGTTCTTCCATCTGAGGCGGCGAGCATCCGTCTCCATCATCGTGAAGGACTGGCGGTAGACACATGCACGGAGACCCGTGCACGTAGCCTCTCGCAGCGTGCTACTCCAATTCCGGAGTCCGCGTGCAGTCGGTGGCGCGGGGACAAGCACCCACCAGTGGCCGCATGGAGGAGCGGCCGACACGGGAAGGAGACAACGCGGGGGCCGTGCGGACTGCGCTGTCCTGGCGTCGCTGCGTGCGGGCCGGTGATGTCTACTACACAACCTTCTTCTTGTAGACGTTGTTGGGCCTCCAAGTGCAGAGATTTGTACGACAGTAGAAAATTACCCTCAAGTGGATGACCTAAGGTTTATCAATCCGTGGGAGGCGTAGGATGAAGATGGTCTCTCTCAAGCAACCCTACAACCAAATAGCAAAGAGTCTCTTGTGTCCCCAACACACCCCAATACAATGGTAAATTGTATAGGTGCACTATTTCGGCGAAGAGATGGTGATACAAGTGCAATATGGATAGTAGATAATGGTTTTTGTAATCTGAAAATATAAAAACAGCAAGGTAACTAATGATAAAAGTGAGCGAAAACGGTAATGCAATGTGTTGAAACAAGGCCTAGGGTTCATACTTTCACTAGTGCAAGTTCTCTCAACAATAATAACATAATTGGATCATATAACTATCCCTCAACATGCAACAAAGAGTCACTCCAAAGTCACTAATAGCGGAGAAAAAACGAAGAGATTATGGTAGGGTACGAAACCACCTCAAAGTTATCCTTTCTGATCGATCTATTCAAGAGTCCGTAGTAAAATAACACGAAGCTATTCTTTCCGTTCAATCTATCATAGAGTTCGTACTAAATAAAACCTTAAGACACAAATTAACCAAAACCCTAATGTCACCTAGATACTCCAATGTCACCTCAAGTATCCGTGGGTATGATTATACGATATGCATCACACAATCTCAGATTCATCTATTCAACCAACACAAAGAACTTCAAAGAGTGCCCCAAAGTTTCTATCGGAGAGTCAAGACGAAAGCGTGTGCCACCCCCTATGCATAAGTTCGCGAGGTCACGGAACTCGAAAGTTGATTACCAAAACATACATCAAGTGCATCACGTGATATCCCATTGTCACCACAGGTAAGCACATGCAAGACATACATCAAGTGTTCTCAAATCCTTAAAGACTCAATCCGATAGGAGAACTTCAAAGGGAAAACTCAATCCATTACAAGAGAGTAGAGGGGGAGAAACATCATAAGATCCAACTATAATAGCAAAGCTCGCGATACATCAAGATCGTACCACCTCAAGAACACAAGAGAGAGAGAGAGATCAAACATATAGCTTCTGGTACATACCCTCAGCCCAGAGGGAGAACTACTCCCTCCTTGTCATGGAGAGCGCCGGGATGATGAAGATGGCCACCGGAGAGGGATTCCCCCTCCGGCAGGGTGCCGGAACTTGTCTAGATTGGTTTTCGGTGGCTACGAAGGCTTCTGGCGGTGGAACTCCCGATCTATTCTGCTCATCGATGTTTGGGGGTATATGGATATATATATAGGAGGAAGAAGTACGTCGGTGGAGCAACGAGGGGCCCACGAGGGTGGAGGGCGCGCCCAGGGAGGGTGGGCGCGCCCCCCTGCCACGTGGCTGCCTCGTTGATTGCCTGACATATACTCCAAGTCTCCTGGATTGCTTCCGTTCAAAAAATAACTCTCCCGAAGGTTTCATTCCGTTTGGACTCCGTTTGATATTCCTTTTCTTCGAAACACTGAAATAGGCAAGAAAACAACAATTTGGGCTGGGCCCCGGTTAATAGGTTAGTCCCAAAAATAATATATAGGGATATAATAAAGCCCATATACATCCAAAACAGATAATATAATAGAATGGAACAATAAAAAATTATAGATACGTTGGAGACGTATCAGCCGGGAGGGTGTAGCTCCGGTGTTCGCGTTGCGCCGGTGCGGGAGCTGCGGCGACGCTCCAGATCTAGAGTTGTCGCTGGTCTCCGCCTTGGACTGCTCCAGTGCAATGCGGAGGGCCATCTCCTCCTTGTAGTCGAGCTCGGAGTTGGAGTCGCTGCCCAAGTTGGTCATCGTAGTGGATGGGACTGGAATAGAAGAGGGAGAGGAGTATACGGAGCAAGAGATAGTGAGCTAGGGTTTGGAGCGAGGCGCCCGGATTGGGTTTTTTTGTGGGATAGCTTTGGGGTTGGTGGTGGGCTGGACCTGTCAGGCAGACGCCCTCGGACCACCCCATATCCTCCCTATATTTGGGCTAGATATGAGGGGTGCCAACCATCCCAGGCGTTTGTCCGTGGTTTGAGAGGTACGGTTGGGTTGATTTTTTTTTACCATTCAGTGACCGGATGACCTGCCCGGGCGTTTCAGATGGGTATGTGAGGCCCGGCTGTATGCTGTAAACAAAGCCTTCCAAAATTTGTTGCTGGTGGGAACCATTTTTCATGGGCTAATAAGAACTTTTTTCCCCATCTCATCAACAACAATTGATGAAAACTCAAGATTGCTTTGAACTTGATTTCCACAATGCTTACTAGCACAATTTCAACTAACGAAATAAAAATACAACTAATTTATTGAATTGTAAATATCTAGTGCTGCCTCTTCCTCTATTTGGAAGTGACCTCAGAGACGAGATTCTTCTGGTTCTTCCACTTCCACAGTCAGGAGGTCTATGAGCACATGTGTGTCTTCGTTGCGGGACTAAGCTACAACGCTGCCAAGGCGGTAGTTGTCATGAAGGCAATGTAGTGCTGGGCGGCGGGGAAGCGCTCCATCCCAAGAGTTGATTCAGCCTAATCGAGCCAATCCTCCTTGACCCACTTAGACCACGATCAAGCACTCTCACAGAACTTTCTCTCGGCACGGTCCTCTTCGGTCTCGCAGGGGAAAGATCCGATAGGAGGGCTCCACTGCCCTGACATGGCAGATGTGGGTGGTTGTGGTGCCGACAACAAAGATGGGTGAGTAGTGGCGCCCCGAGGAGGCGGGCCGGCTTATATACACGCAAAAGGGAATGCTCCGGCGGGAAACGGGGTTAGAATTAACGGTCGTGGTAGGTAAATGGGTGCGACACACATCATTTGTCATTAATTGGTGCTCTTCTCAGTGCAAAAGTGGTTGCGCTATTGCCAAGAGTCAAGGTGGCGGACGTACGGATGACTGCATCATTGGCCGGACTGGATATAGAAGGAAGAAGATGGCATCAAACTTCACTCCTTCGCGAGTGGTTGGGTTTGGTGCCCGCTCCATATCAAAACCCCTCCAGCCTACAAATTTATAGGCTCGCATGATCGATTTGAAGCGGCCTGCAAGAAGTATGGAGGCCAAGGTCGTTATGGCCACTCTACAAGACCTAATTTTGGGACTTGAACAAAAAACTACGGTTAGTATGGCGATTGGCGATGTATGACTTGACTTTGGTAGAGCTATCAGATGATCTCATTAAGACCGCCAGTTCTTTGCCATTATTTCTTCTCATGTCCCCCTTTTCTGAGTAGGCTCCTTTTTTTACACTAATATCTACAATCATTATTTTTTTTTGTTGTGAAACTGCATACATTATAGTTGTCCCCGCTACGGCCGCTAGTAAAGGAGTTCAACGGGGAAGTAGAACTTTGAAACTAAGACAATGAAAATGGTCACAAAATCGTACATGTAGTCACGTACAGGTGCCAAATAGTGTTGCACTACCATAGGTCCTTAGTTGTGCCAGATATCAAACATTTCACGAGACGTCATGTTCCGCACATAGGGATCGGGTCGTTGACCACACACAAAATCAAGTTGGCGTTTGGTTGACCACACACAAAATCATGTGAACCAGACCATTTACCATTCTACGGACTTTTGGTTGTTTGTTTGGTCAGTTTTATTATATGCTAGCGATGGGCCGACCAGTTTTTTCACTTGTTTTTTTCTTCTTGCAACTACATTAATTTTTACAAATGGTGACGATATTTTATACAACGTTCTTGAGTTTAAAAAAATGCACACAAATGTTCAATAATTGTAAATTATTTTAAAATAATACAGAAATTTAACATGTTAAAGAATTTTTAAAAAATTCACATTTCTTTTTTAATGAAAATCAATTTCACAAAATCTCACAAATAATAAAATAATTGCAAATTTCAAAATGTTTTCAATTTAAAATAGTTCAGGAATTAAATATTTTATAAAAACTAATGTTAATGAACTAAAAACAAAATTTCCAATTTTAGTTGAAGCATTTAAAATTTAAAAGGTGTTCGTGAATAAAAAATAGAAAAGGGAAAGTTTCTAAGAAAAAATTAAAATAAACAGAAAATTAATATTAAAAAATGAAATGCAAGAGAAAAAGAAAGAAGAACAGAAAAGCCCAAGTAAATCAGGATATTTGTAACAGCAGAAGCAGGAATCAATACAGTGTCTCGAGTAGGACGGCCCATATAATCACCGGAAATGGGTGTTTAGGTTTTTTTTAGTAACATGCGTGTTTGGGTTCACACACCCAGCCTTACACGCGGAATATTTACCCCTCTTCACACGGCTCTCAATTGCATTTAATTTTTTTAGAGGAACTAAATTTAATCAACCCATTTCTTTGAGGCATGCAAGCTGTGGCGGACATTCTAGAACAATCTTGGCTACCCCACCAGCCCATAAGGACAAATGTACCGGTTGCCAATGAGCCAACATATTTAGGAATGAAATTGAATCATCTCATTACCACACCGTTTTTTAAAGAAAAAAAAATGCCAAGCTCCGACACTGCACACAAGCATTAAATATTACTTACCCAATTTCAAATTAATTAAAGATCTAGATATATTCCAAGTTAAACTTTTGACAAAGTCTACAGAAACATGTGCTAAAATATACACTATCAAATATATAGAGTACGGACATATATTTAGAAATGCATGTTGTAGATGTGGATAAATTTTTTGATCAGTTTTTGTTTCAATTAGGATGAATTTAATTTTTTAATTAGTTTAAAATAGAGGGAGTGTGTAGAATATTACATTGCTACGTTTATTTTTTCAAGGTAACAAACCAACATGTGTTTGTCAATATCTATATGAAAGTATCTATCAATATCTTTATGAACGAGTGGTGGACCCTGGCCCTTGCGAGCGGGAGGGATCTTGCCCCCATTAGGTGTTTTTGTGAGTTTGTGTACGGTTTGTGTTTTGTTCAGGAAGACCATGCGATGGTGTCACTCTAAAGATGGAATAAGGTTCTCCCCACCTAGCGCCCATTTTGGTGATGCATCTAGCGTCATCGAAGGGCATGTGGTGGTGTGTCTTCGGCATATCTCATTAGATTCAGTCGGCGCTAGTGTTTGGTGGCTCTGCATGGATCCAGTCTGTGTTCATCTTTGTCATGTGTCTTCATGTTGGATCCTTTCGATCTATATTTCTCTTCATAGGCAACGTTTACTATTCTGGTGCACTGATCCCGTGGGGCCTTAGCACGATGACTTTCCGACTATCTAATACAACAAGTTTGGCCTGACTCCGGTGAGGGAAGGGCGATGACGACGGCGCGTCTTCGGCTCGCTCCAATGCTGACATGGCATGACTAATAGATAGAAAAATTCCTCGCAAAAAAAGTTACCACATGGGAAATGTGGTAAGCTATCTTTAAGATAAAAAAATTCTAATTATATCTAAGATGATGCTGAGAGCTAATTAAGTGAAAGTCTCCTTTTGTGCCACAATACCATTATGCCTTCTCTGTTTAGATAACCCATTCACTGTCCAGCCCCTCATTAATTGAAATCTCAGAAATAATTTTTGCAATCACGAACAAAAGGCACTTTTTTATATCATTCAATCTCAGCCCATACTACTACAATGGGAGTACATGAATTAGTAAGATGGCAAGGGGTTGCAAAACAAGCACCAACGTGCATAATCAATCCTACAAAGAAAGAAGGAAACGTCAAGCAACGTGATCGAAGAGGCAGACTGGGGTGGCGACACTTGTGTCGATCTTGCAGTCAAGCCTCAGTTACACATAGGGCTAGAGGAGAAAACGTCTACCGGTAATGACTTGGATATCATACCGGCGTGCAACCTAAGCTCATCCCCATCGCGGCCAACCTCCTTTATGCTGACCCACGCAACAAATACCTTCACCTTAATACCTTCGAGACCGCTGATCAAGTCATTTTTTATGTTTCCGGCGACCCAAGTGCTGTAGTGGATGTCGTACTCACCGTCGACACACAATTGGCATTCATCGGAGAAGTGTACCTCAAAGGAGCCATCCGATCGGAGCTCGTAGTCATGCACTCCCTGCGGGAGGATGCCCTGTGGGAAGCCGTATCGCCCTAGCATTTCGTACGCCGTCGGCTTGGCTGCATGGGCTGGGGGCTTGGCCACGGTGGCAGCGGTGGTAGTGAGAAGGATGGCTACTATTGCCACGAGGAGGAGGGTAGTGTGCTTCACCATTGTTGGTGCTCTAGCTCAGGCTGACAACTAAAGCTTTGGAGATATATTTGTGTGTCAGCACAAAAATATGCAGGCTATATATAGAGAGATAAATTTATAAATATTTGGTATACAATAAATGTGTATTCAGTACTCACTAAAGTTAATAGGAAATATACTCCTACTAAAAATATTCTCATATAAATTAGATAACTTTAAGATATATATGCTCATTAATTTTTCAAATCGTAGCAACAAAATAAACATTTAATTCCCTCTGAGGGTACAGAGTCTTGGGGAGTTCTACCTCCATTGACATAGCTAACCTAGTTGTGGAAACCTGAGGACTCCATGTATGCTTTATATGTTGAGGGTTGGGTTTGTCATAGATCAACTTACAATCTCTCGGTACTTTTTACTTCGTATACACCCCCAACGCAATAAAACAAAAGAAGGACATAGGGTATTATGTCTACCGTGAGAGCCTGAACTTGGGTAGAAACCCTTATTTATGTTACCATCTTGACAAATACCATACTAAGGATACCCTACTGAGGGATCTGCCTTATTTAGAATTGGGAAACGTTGCATGGAAAACAAAAAAAATCTACAAACGCACAAGATCTCTCAAGGAGATGCATAGCAACGAGAGTTGAGAGTGTGTCTACGTACCCTCGTAGACCGTAAGCGGAAGCTTTTGTTAACGTGGTTGATGTAGTCGAACTTCTTCGCGCTCCAACCGATCAATTACCGAATGCATGGTACCTCCGTGTTCTGCACACGTTAATCTCGGTGACGTCCTCCGCCTTCTTGATCCAGCAAGATGGTGAGGAGTGGATTCGTTCCGGAAGCATTTCAGCATGGTGACGGTGATGGTGAAGCTATCTCTGCAGGGCTTCGCCTAAGCACTACAAAAATATGATCGGGGTGTAAACGGTGGAGGGGGGCGCCACACATGGCAAAACAATTGTCGTGGTTGTGTTAGGCGCCCCCTCCCATATATATATAGGTGGGAGGGAGAGGGGAGAGGCCAAGGGGCGCCCCCCTACCACATATATATAGGTGTGAGGGAGAGGGGAGAGGCCAAGGGGCACCCCCAAGTAGGCCGAATCCTACTTGGGTTCTTCCCCCAAGTGGCACCCCTTCCTTATTTGGAGTGCAGGAGGAAGGAAGGGAGGAGGTGTGCCCCCCCTTCCTTTCTCTCCTGAGGAGGGAAAGGAAGGAGGGGCCATCCATCCCCTTCCTTCCCCTAGGGCCGGCCATCCAAGTGAAGGGACACACCAGCCCCCTTGTGGGATGGTATGTCCCTCCCTTTGGCCCATAAGGCTCATACACTTGCCAGGTTTGCCCGGAATCCCTTCCGGTGACCCAATGAGTACCCGGTGCACTCTGAAACTATTCTGGTGTCCGAATACCATCGTCCTATATATATATCAATCTTTACCTCTCGACCATTTCGAGACTCCTCGTCATGTCCTTGATGTCATCCGGGACTCCAACAACATTCGTTCACCAAATCATATAACTCATATAACACTATATCGTCAATAAACGTTAAGCGTGCGGACCCTACGGGTTCGAGAACTATATAGACATCACCGAGACACCTCTCCGGTCAATAACCAATAGCGGAACTTGGATGCCCATATTGGCTCCTATATATTCTATGAAGATCTTTATCGGTCGAAACGTTATGACAACATACATGATTCCCTTTGTCCATCGGTATGTTACTTGCTCGAGATTCGATCGTCGATATCTTCATACCTAGTTCAATCTCGTTACCGGTAAGTCTCTTTACTCATTCCGTAATACATCATCTCGTAACTAACTCCTTAGTCATTTGCTTGCAATCATATGATGTGCATTAGCGAGAGGGCCCAGCGATACCTCTCCAACTCTCGGAGTGATAAATCCCAATCTCGATCTATGCCAACTCAACAAACACCTTAGGAGATACTAGTAGAGCATCTTTATGATCACCCAGTTACGTTGTGACGTTTGATAGCACACAAGGTATTCCTCCGGTATCCGGGAGTTGCATAATCTTGTAGTCGAAGGAATATGTATTTGACATTACGAAAGCAATAGCAATAAACTAAATGATCAATATGCTAAGCTAGCAGATGGGTCTTTGTCCATCACATCATTCTCCTAATGATGTGATCCCGTTATCAAATGACAACTCATGTCTATGGTTAGGAAACCTTTACCATCTTTTGATCACTGAGCTAGTCTAGTAGAGGCTCACTAGGGACACGGTATTTGTTTATCTATCAACACATGTATTTAAGTTTCCGGTCAATACAATGCTAGCATGAATAATAAACCTTTATCATGATTAAGGAAATATAATAATAACCATTTTATTATTGCCGCTAGGGCATATTTCCATCAATCTCCCACTTACACTAGAGTCAATAATCTAGTTCACATCGCCATATGATTAACACCCATAGTTCACATCGCCTTGTGACCAACACCCAAAGAGTTTACTAGAGTCAATAATCTGGTTCACATCGCCATGTGATTAAGAACCAAAGAGTATCAAGGTGTGATCATGTTTTTCTTGTGAGAGAAGTTCAGTCAATGGGCCTGCCACATTCAGATCTGTATGTATTTTGCAAATTTCTATGTCTACAATGCTTTGCATAGAGCTACTCTAGCTAATTACTCCCACTTTCAATATGTATCCAAATCAAGACTCAGAGTCATCCGAATTGGTTTCAAAGCTTGCATCGACGTAACCCTTTACGACGAACTCTTTATCACCTCCATAACCGAGAAATATCTCCTTAGTCCTTCTTAGGTAACTAAGGATAATTTTGACCGCTGTCTAGTGATCTATTCCTGGATCAGTATTGTACCAGATGACCCACAAGTATAGGGGATCAATCATAATCCTTTCGATGAGTAAGAGTATCAAACCCAACGAGGAGCAGAAGGAAATGAAGGGTAGTTTTCAGCAAGGTATTCTCTGCAAGCACTGAAATTATAAGTAATGAGTAGTTTGATAGCATGATAATTTGTAACGAGCTTGTAACGGTAACGGTAACAAAAGTTCAGCAAGATAGCCCACTTTTGAGGCAAAGGACAGAGACCAAAACTGTCTCTTATGATAAGCAAAGCGTTCTTGAGGGTACACAGGAATTTCATCTAGCCACCACTAGTACGCGTCGGTGCTATACAAACAAGTTTTAACCCCTTTCCGCGACGGCATTTGGAACCGTCGCCTAGTCAGTGATGGAGATAGTGGGGGGGGGTCCTTCCCACACAACCCAGAAACCATCGGGGATAGGGAGCCTTGATGCATAAAGTTGTCGCTATATAAGTGTTTCCTGTATCTCGAATATCCCAAACGCTTCATCATTGCTACTCGTTTGTACTAGCATTGCCATCGCAGTCGGAGTTTTGTGGTTTTACCTAACACTACAAGAATCAGGAACTTTGCCGCCCGCCATGGCGGAGGGCAAAGGCACGAATGGCGGACGGCAAAGACAGCTGACGGTAAAGTTCTTGATTCCAGTAATGTAAAACCACGCAGATTCTAGGCATGGGAGCTTTCGTGGCAAGTTCTAGGCACGGAAGTTTTACGATTCCTGACACATCACAAACAGTTCATGATTATAAACCGTGTACGATAGGTAGACAATCACACACATTTGGTTTTCCCGCACCGTATGTGATAGTGTCTGACATCACACACACTTTGCAAATGGCAACTATGTGCATTGTTACACATGTTTCCTCTCTGTGAACCGTGTCGGATTATGATGTATATCGCACACGATGTGCTTTATTAACCGTTTGCGTCGTAATGACCCGCACACTGTAATTTCACCCTAATTTAATTGCTGCTATTTAAAATTGTACCTAATTTAAACTTGAAAGTAGGCTATAGCTTTACTCATATCCATCAGGTTCAAACAACCAATGCATTATTCGATTCAAAGTTACATATGTTTAAGAATTACATAAGCACCAAATAAAGAATGATGAACGAGGGTTCTATACTTGTACAATTACAGATGGAGAAAGAGGCGACAGACATTCTGATTGCTGAACAAGGTGAAGCAGAATGGCCCTATTGTGCTCTCCTGGATGCAGAAGGCATGCAGCGCTCTTGTCCAACCCCTTGTGGTGGTCGGCCGCCAATCATGTAGTTTGAGAGGTAATCTTGAGTAAACTGCTTCAGGATCCACTACAAAAGAAAAAAGATTCAGACATTGTCATCTCACACAACTCATTACGGACAGTAAAAAGAAGGCTACAGGGTTCTTACTTACCATCCTGCAGTTCACTGTTGTCTTGCATAAAGTGTAAACAAATAGTTTGATTGACATCTTTTGACCCATTTTAATGACAATCTTTATCCGCTTCCTCACTTTATGCTGGTTCATGAATATCTCATTGCCCCATACACAGAAAGGTTCTAAGTGTGGATCTTTGGCAATGATATATGTACCTAAAAGCACCAAGGTAATATTAGAAGTTAAACAACAATTGAAAAATGATGCAGTACAACACTCCCTCCATCCCATTATATAAGATTTTATTACATGTATATCTAGACATCATTAGAACATTAAGGTAACACTCTTCCTTATTGCTATGTAGCCTGGGATTGCATATTTAGTCATTCAGTACAATGCATGTTGCTATGTAGCCTTAGATATATTAAATATGGCCCTAGTTAACCTACTGATAAATGGGTTACAAATATATTCAGTGAAATGTCTGATTCGACGATTAATCCCTTATCAGCCCCAGGCTATATGGTACCAGCTACTGTATCTTGAACAGTGGGTACATATAAGCAATGCGATGAAACTAACCTCGATGGAAAACAACACTATTCTCAATATTGTCCTGCATGGATACATATAAAGGCATGTTAAGGGACAACAGGCTAAACATCAACCAAATATATCCCTGGTAGACAACATAATCTACAAATGATAGCTTCATTGGAAGGCTTAAGAACGCTAGTTAAGCAAAACAAGAAGTGGAAAGGTGTGTTAACTGCATCAGGCATAACATTTAAAAACAAGCAAATAGTCATTCAAACTGGTATTGTGCAGGTCTAAAGTACACAAGTTATTGATAAAAAACGAAAAGCCATGTTAACTGCAATATCCTTAACATCAACCAAATATCATAATTCATAGTGATATGGTTGAAACTGTTATTGATGAAATTGAACTGCCCGGCAAATACTTGCACATATAGAGCATCACATTGTGAAGAACTGAAATAAACAAGTCATAAGGCCATCTCTAGCCGATCCTTAAAAAGTTGAAGGACTAACACCCTTAGTGGATACATATATATATAGGCTAGACTTCTAGGGTTTAGCCATTACGATCTCGTGGTAGATCCACTCTTGTAACACTCATATTCATCAATATCAATCAATCAGGACGTAGGGTTTTACCTCCATAGAGAGGGTAAACATTGCGTCCCCCGTCTCCTGTTACCATCGATCCTAGACGCACAGTTCGGGACCCCCTACCCGAGATCCGCCGGTTTTGACACCGACAGTCGTGCGGATGGGTTCTTTGGGACCGGAGCGACGAGGCGCGTCGGACAGTGGCAACGGCGGGTGCTGGGGTGGCCGGAGTTGGCAACGGCGGCGAGCGAGGCGGCGGCCGGAGCTCGGCTTCGTGAGAGCGTGGCGCTAGATCAAGCAGGCGATCGAGTAGAGGGGCTAGGCGGCCTCCTGGAGGAACCAGAAGCGCGATGCCGTGCAGGGGCGCGGGTGGTTCGAGCTCAGGCCACGGCGGTGACAAAGTCGGGCGGCGGTGAGCTATGCTCACGGCGAGAACGGCGCTACAGCATGCAAACGACAACGGGAGCAGGGGTGGAAGGGGGAGTGGCTCACGGCGCTTGCAACGGATGGCTCGGCATGGTCAGGGCAGCTCTATAGGCGGCGCATCGACGACAGCGATCTCTGGCGATCTGAGGATGAAGACGACGGCGTGAAGGCGATGCAAAGCTTCTGGCGAAGCGTGTCTTGGTGAGGATGAAGAGGGGAACGAGGCAGTCCTTCTAGACACGACGGATAGGCGGGGCAGTGGCTCTGGCCGCGGCGAACGGCGTCGGTGGCGGTGGCATGCTCGGCCATGGGAAGAGAAAGCAGAGGAGCGAGGGGGAGGGACACTGGGAGAGCGAGAGAGAGTCGAGGGGTTTCTAGGGTGGGTGCATGGCGCTCGGGGCCGTCTCCAGTAGCGGTAAGAAGGCAGGAGGTGGTCGGGCGCGTGCTCGCGCGCGTCGGCCACGCGCGATGTCCGGCTGGCGCGGGGAGGAAGACGACAAAGGGGGAAGCGGTGGTGGGCCGGGCCACTTCTGCCAGGTAAGGCCCAGGTGAGATTCCTCTCCTCTCTGTCTTTTTCCTATTTCTGTTTTGTTTTCTAATTTGTTCTATTTGTTTTGATTTAGTTCCAGCACTAAATCATTTTAGTTGCTTCTGGAAATTCTTGTGGGTGTAAGATGAACTAATACAAAGCCCCACATTATTTTTCAGAATTATTCGAGTTATAAATATATTTATAGGAATTTATAACCCCAATTCAAATATTTAGGAGTTAACTCAAAGTCCACAAATGTCATGGAAAAATGTACAATATTTATGGAGGAGCTTTTAATCACTTCCCATAATCATGTACATTTTTGAAGGGCACTTTGGAATCATTGAGAATTATTTTAGGTTGATCTTGTTTGAAAATAAATTGGTGCTAGGGTTTGGTCATCCCCATTTGAAGTTTCAAATAAATCTAGACATGATGCATGGATGCTTGTGCAACTATTTGCAATCAGATTCTAGGGCCGTGACAACTCACCCCCACTAAACAAGAATCTCGTCCCGAGATTCAAGACGTGAGGTAAGAAGACAGAAGGAACACAAAGCTAACACGATCTTCATGATCCAAACTCCCTTCTCGAAGATGTTGATTCATTCCTTGAAATTGATCTTGACGTCCTTGCTTTCGAGATCTTTATCCAACTATGATGACGGAACAGAGGAAACTCGACAGAATTCGATCGTCACGAAGATCAAGCGATACACGATCAACTCATGGAATGAGACGAACGAATGCCTCTTGAGCCGAGACACAAGACACATATCAGGGGTGAAAGGAAACAGATGGCGATGGCTCAACTTGGTAGGAAACAATTCCACACTCGATCATGATGTAGCGAGGAGTTAACTGCCATGATTCCTCAACGGGGCACCTTAGGGAAGGTGACTCGTAGAATTATTCTCTCAAGTGGCAAAAATAATTACTTTTGATACAAAGATCATTGAAACCCTCTATACTAGCCTAAGGCAATCACAATCGATCATTTGAAGGAGTTCTAAAGATTGGCATACTCAGACTAGAATGGATGATGTGGACTACCTTGTTAAAGACAACGCAATGGATGATTTTGCTTATCATCGGAAATGGATGGGACCCATGGTATGTCCACTTTTGAAGATGATCTTGGACAACAACTGCTGAGAAAGGCAGCCCATGGGAAATTGGCACAATGGCGGTGCAAGCTGGGAACAAAATGCAACTGTTGGGAATGTTCCAACCATCATATTTGCCCGAGATTCAGATCCGATTGGTGATAGGATACTTCAGACTTAGCATGTCTGAAAAGAAAGTTTGCAACACAAACCGACGAGATGATGTTGCGAGATTCTCGGGAAATGAACTACGATAGTAAGCTCCAAAACATGCGCTGGTTCTGCTACATACCTGTGAACACGTTGTCCAACACAAGCATGACCACATAGTAGTCTTACAGCAAGCACTACCAAGTTTGGGTAGAAACCATCATTGAGGATATCAAAGTCTTGTGCATTACCATGGATTAGCAGTTAACTTCTTTTCCTGGAACAAATCAATCAGTGGCTTGGTGTGCTAGGGATTCATATAGAATGAAGGTTGCAAGTCTCCAGACCACATAATACTTCGCACATATGCATGACTGACTTGGGATGATTACAGAGGAAGCAAAACAAACTTTTTCGAATTCACAGCGGCAACTTGCATCGAATGCACATGAATTAGAGGAAGTCTCTTCTTTCATCCAAACATATGCTTCATGAATGGGACATGAAGATAATGCTTATAAAAGTTTCCAACACTAGCTTGATGTTCAACACGAATCACGGAGGAGATAAAATGTTGATGATGGGCTAAACAACAAGTCATTAAGATTCCCATGAAGATGGAATCCCACAACTATGTGAACAAGGCGATAGCATTGGTCAGAACAAAAGATATAATGATGTATGCTCGAGGGATCAACCACGAGTAAGACAACATTATGAACATCGTTGGTTCTGATTTGATTTGACGATATCCCATACTCAAATCAAAGATTGTGTAAGACAATAGGTCCAACAACTGATCACGAGGACCAATTGATGAAGATATCATCTTTCTTCAACACACACACACACAGAAAATATCCCTTAGATATGAACTAAGTTAAGAAAAGCTTTTACTTTCCAACTCTCCAAGTTGTTGTCTAGATCAACCAACCAGCTCAGGGATATCCAACAAAAATTCTTGGAGCAGGGGTGATTACAAGAAACCAACTTCATAACGAGCTCAACATAACAGTCAGGGGACAGCCTGGCGATACTTCCGAGAAGATAGCCAGAAAATTATGAACCACCGAAATGTTATTAAGCTCGGGAGCAATCTCACTTTCGAGGCAAGATGATATGATCAAAGGAGCCAGGGATTGACACAATCCTAACTCATTGATCGAAGAGTGCACCAGAAATAAGGACTATGTAGCACCATCAATCTTAGATGATGATTCAATAACCAGCACGCTAAGAGTGAGAGTATTGTCCATTAACTACCAAGCAACGAGGTTGCTAGGAGTATTGATTTCACACATCACAGTTCACTTTTCGGCATTCCAGTTACAACAACACGGGACCGAGGAATGAATAATGATGGCGAGAAGTATCATTGCGTCAAGAATTCATAAGAGGTGGTGCAATTCTCATGACATTCCTGACAGAAAGACGGCAACACTCCAAGGTAGAACAGAACAAAATCTGGATTGGCATTTTGGTCTGCGGGGTACAACTGCTTTGACCCAATCCTAGAACTGGATGAGGTACTGGAGTTTGTTTCTCCTAGTCATTCTAAAATAGAATGGCTTGACGGACTATAAAATAATAAGCATCGACGAACACAGATGCACAACTACTCCTGACTATCAACTGATAGATGGAGGTCAGAACACAACTAAAGGGGAACAACTCAAGGAACATAAAACTTTCTGAGTTGTGGATGCATAGATTAGTATGTCGAACCAAGTTCGGCAGGTTTCTTCCGGATAACCCATGCAGAAAGGTAGGACTGGCAGAGTCACAATAGAATGGGGAACTCATCGAGAGCACTCTTGTTGTGATCTTTTGGTTCAAACAACTTCTGCCATGAGCAGTTCATGGTATTT